>NC_066553.1:7909137-7995016 GCF_024679095.1 Eriocheir sinensis
TTGTATATATATTTTTATAGAAATCTACGTTATTTGATTTGTATTCGTACATATATTTTGAAACAAATTTACATTGTCTTATATGTACAATAAGGTAAATTTGTATTGAAATAGATATACAAAATACATATAAAGCAATGTAAATTTGTTTCAAAATATGTATACGAATACACATAAAATAACGTAGATTTCTATAAAAAATATATATACAAAATACACCTAAAATGAAGTAAATACGTATAAAAAATGTATGCAAAATACACATAGAATAATGTAAATTCGTATCAAAATAAATAAACAAAATACAAATAAAAGAATGTGTATTTGTATAAATATAAATATACAAAATACACTTAAAATAACGTAAATTTATATAAAACTATATACAAAAATACACAGAAGTAATTAAATTTGTATGAAAATATATACAAAATATACACAAAATAAGCTAAATTTGAATTGAAATATATAGACAAAATACATGAAATAAAGTAAATTTGTATCAAAATATTTATACAAATACACATATAATAACGTAAATTTGTATGAAAATATATAAACAAAATACACATTAAATAATGTAAATACGTATAAAAATGTGTACAAAATACACATATAATCATGTAATTCGTATCAAAATAAATAAACAAAATACCAATATAATAATATAAATTTGTATGAGTAAACGTGTATAAATATAAATGTACAAAATACACATACAAAATAAACATAAAATAAGGTAAATTTGTAATGAAATATATGTACAAAATACACATAAAACAATGTAAATTTATATGAAAATATATATACAAATACACATAAAATACCATGAATTTGTATAAAATTATACATTCAAAATAAATATTAAATAATGTAAATGCGTATAAAAATATATATAAAAAGTACATATAAAATAATGTAAATTCGTATCAATATAAATCAACAAAATACCAATAAAATAATATATATTTGAATGAAAATAGATTTACAAAATACACATAACATAACTAAAATTTGTATTGAAATATATACAAAAATACATATAAATAATTTGAGTTTGTATGAAAATAGATATTCAAAATACACATAAAACTAGGTAAATTTCTTTTGAAATATATATACAAAATACCCATAAAATATTGTAAATTTGTGTCAAAATATATAAACAAATACACATAAAATAACGTAAATTTGTATGAAAAATATATACAAAATACACATAGAATAATGTCAAATCGGGTCAAAATGAATGAGCAGAATATCAATAAAATAACGTAAATTTGTATGAAAATAAAGATGCAAAATACCCATAAAATAAAGCATATTTTTATAAAAATACATATACAAAAATTTACATTATTTGATATGTATTTTGTATATATATTTTTATACGTATTTACATAATTTCATATGTATTTTGTATATATATTTCAATAGAAATCTACTTTATTTTATGTGTATTCGTATATATATTTTGAAACAAATTTACATTGTTTTATATGTATTTTTGAATATCTCTTTTAATACAAATTTACCTTACTGTATATGCATTTTGTATATTTATTTCAATACAAATTTAAATATTTTATGTGTATTTTGGTATATATATTTTTATAAAAAATGCGAAAATTTTTGGGAATTTTGCATCTTTATTTTCATACAAATTTACATTATTTTATTGATATTCTGTGTATTTATTTTGATACGATTTTACATTATTCTATTTGTTTTTTGTATATATTTTTTTTATACACATTTACATTATTTAATGTGTATCTTGCATATATATTTTATACAAATTTACGTTATTTTAAGTGTATTTGTTTTTATATTTTCATTCAAATTTACATTTATTTTAATTCGAAATTACATTATTTTATGTGTATTTTGTATACATTTTTTTTATACGTATTTACTTAATTTTATGTGTATTTTGTATATATATTTTTATAGAAATCTACGTTTTTTTATTTGTATTCGTATATATTTTTTTAAACAAATTTACATTGTTTTATATGTATTTTTGCATATCTCTTTCAATACAAATTTACCTTATTGTATGTGCATTTTGTATATTTTTTTCAATGCAAATTTAAATATTTTATGTGTATTTTGGTATATATATTTTTATAAGAAATGCGCTATTTTATGGGAATTTTGCATCTTTATTTTCATACAAATTTACATTATTTTATTAATATTCGTTGTATTTATTTTGATACGATGTTACGTTATCCTATTTGTTTTTTGTATATACTTTTTTATACATATTTACATTATTTAATGTGTATCTTGCATATATATTTTATACAAATTTATTATCTATTATCTATTTTCATACAAATACACATTCTTTTCATGATATTTTGTTTATTTATTTTGACACGAATTTACATTATTTGATATGTATTTTGTATATATATTTTTATACGTATTTACATAATTTTATATGTATTTTGTATATATATTTCTATAGAAATCTGCTTTATTTTATGTGTATTCGTATATATATTTTGAAACAAATTTACATTGTTTTATCTGTATTTTTGAATATCTCTTTCAATACAAATTTACCTTACTGTATATGCATTTTGTATATTTATTTCAATACAAATTTAAATATTTTATGTGTATTTTGGTAAATATATTTTTAAAAAAATGCGATAATTTTTGGGAATTTTGTATCTATATTTTCATACAAATTTATATTATTTTATTGATATTCTGTGTATTTATTTTGATACGATTTTACATTATTCTATTTGTTTTTGTATATATTTTTTTATACACATTTACATTATTTAATGTGTATCATGCATACATATTTTATACAAATTTACGTTATTTTAAGTGTATTTGTTTATATATTTTCATTCAAATTTACATTATTTGATGTGTATTTTGTATATGTATTTCATACAAATTTACCTAATTTTATGTGTATTTTGTATATTTCTTTTCAAACAAATTTAAATTATTTTTGTGTATTTTTGTATATAGTTTTATACAAATTTAGGTTATTTTATGTACGCATTTACTTTATTTAGTGTGTGTTTTGTATATATATTTTTATGCTAATTTACTTTATTTTATGTGCATTTTTGTACATATATTTTTATAGAAATTTGCGTTATTTGTATATGTTTTCTCATACAAATTTACATTATTTTATTGCTATTTTGTTTATTTATTTTGATACGAATTACATGATTATATGTGTATTTTGTACATATTTTTTATACGTATTTACATTACTTAATGTGTATTTTGTTTATATATTTTTAAACAAATATACGTTATTATATGTATTTGTATAAATATTTTGATACAGATTTACATTATTTTATGTATTTTGTATGTACATTTCAATTCAAATTTAGCTTATTTTAGCTGTATTTTGTATATATATTTTCATACAAATTTAATAACTTCTGTGTGTTTTTGTATATAGTTTTATACAAATGTACGATATTTTATGTGAATTTTGTATATTTATATTTATACAAATACACCTTCTTTTACTAGTATTTTGTTTATTTATTTTGATACGATTTTTATGTGTATTTTGTATTAATTTTTTTATACGTATTTACTTCATTTTATGTGTATTTTGTATATATTTTTATAGAAATCAACGTTATTTTATGTGTATTCTTATATATATTTTGAAACAAATTTACATTGTTTTATATGTATTTTGCATATATATTTCAATACAAATTTACCTTACAGTATGTGCATTTTTTATATTTATTTTAATACAAATTTTAATATTTTATGTGTATTTTGGTATATATATTTTTATAAAAAATGAGTTATTTTATGGCTATTTTGCATCTTTATTTTCATACAAATTTACATTATTTTATTAATATTCTGTGTATTTATTTTGATACGATTTTACATTATTTTATTTGTGTTTTGAATATATTTTTTTATACATATTTACATTATTTAATTAGTATTTTGTATATATATTTGATACAAATTTACGTTATTTTAAGTGTATATGTTTATATATTTTCATTCAAACTTCCATTATTTTATGTGTATTTTGTATATGTATTTCAATACAAATTTACCTAATTTTATGTGTATTTTGTATATTTATTTTCATACAAATTTAAATTATTTTTGTGTATTTTTGTATATAGTTTTATACAAACTTAGGTTATTTTATGAGTATTTTGTATATCTATTTTCATACAAATACACATTCTTTTATTGATATTTTGTTTATTTATTTTGACGAGAATTTAAATTATTTAATGTGTGTTTAGTATATATATTTTTATACGTATTTACATCATTTCATGTGTATTTTGTATATATATTTCTATAGAAATCTACGTTATATTATGTGTATTCGTATATAGATTTTTAAACAAATTTACACTTTTATGTGTATTTTGCATATTTTTTCAATACAAATTTACCTTATTGTATAAGCATTTTGTATATTAATTTTAATACAAATTTAATTATTCTATGTGTATTTTTGTATATGTATTTTTATAAAAATATGCTTTATTTTATGGGTATTTTGCATCTTTATTTTCATACAAATTTACGTTATTTTATTGATATGCTGCTCATTCATTTTGATACGATTTGACATTCTTTTATGTGTATTTGTTTATATATTTTGACACAAATTTACAATATTTTATGGGTATTTTGTATATATATATATATTTCAAAAGAAATTTACCTAGTTTTATGTGTATTTTGAATATCTATTTTCATACAAACTCAAATTATTTTTATATATTTTTGTATATATTTCAATACAAATTTTAGCTATGTTATGTGTATTTTGTAAATCTATTTTCATTCAAATATATATTATTTTATTGGTATTTTGTTGATTTATATTGATACGAATTTACATTATTTTATATGTACTTTTTATATATATTTTTATACGCATTTACATTATTTAATATTTATTTTGAATATATAATTTTATACAAATTCATGGTATTTTATGTGTATTTGTATATATATTTTCATATAAATTTACATTATTTTATGTGTATTTTGTACATATATTTCATTACAAATTTACCTTATTTTATGTTTATTTTGTATGTGTATTTTGTACATTTATATTTATACACGTTTACTCATGCAAATTTATATTATTTTATTGGTATTTTGTTTATTTATTTTGATACGAATTACATGATTATATGTGTATTTTGTACACATTTTTTTATACTATTTACATTATTTAATGTGTATTTTGTTTATATATTTTCATACAAATTTACGTTATTATATGTGTATTTGCATAAATATTTTGATACCAATTTACTTTATTTCATGTATTTTGTATATATTTCAATACAAATTTAGCTTATTTTGTGTGTGTTTTGTATATATTTTCATACAAATTTAATTACTTCTGTGTATTTTTTATATAGTTTTATATACATTTACGTTATTTTATGTGTATTTTGTATATTTATATTTATACAAATACACATTCTTTTATTGGTATTTTGTTTATTTATTTTGATACGAATTTACATTATTTTATGTGTATTTTGTATACATTTTTTATACGTATTTACTTCATTTTATGGGTATTATGTATATATATTTTCATAGAAATCTACGTTATTTTATGTGTATTCGTATACATATTTTGAAACAAATTTACATTGCTTTATATGTATTTTGCATATCTATTTCAATACAAATTTACCTTATTGTACATATAAAAGAATGTAAATTTGTTTCAAAATATATGTACGAATACACATAAAATAACGTAGATTTCTATAAAAATATGTATACAAAATACTCTTAAAATTAAGTAAATACGTCTAAAAAAAATGTAAACAAAATACACATAAAATAATGTAAATTCGAAACAAAATAAATAAACAAAATACCAATAAAAGAATGTGTATTTGTATAAATATAAATGTACAAAATACACATACAAAATAAACAAAATAAGGTAAATTTGTAATGAAATATATGTACAAAATACACATAAAATAATGTAAATTTATATGAAAATATATATACAAATACACATAAAATACCATGAATTTGTATAAAATTATATACTCAAAATAAATATTAAATAATGTAAATGCGTATAAAAATATATATACAAAGTACATATAAAATAATGTAAATTCGTATCAATATAAATCAACAAAATACCAATAAAATAATATATATTTGAATGAAAATAGATTTACAAAATACACATAACCTAACTAAAATTTGTATTGAAATATATACAAAAATACATAAAAATAATTTGAGTTTGAATGAAAATAGATATTCAAAATACACATAAAACTAGGTAAATTTCTTTTGAAATATATATACAAAATACCCGTAAAATATTGTAAATTTGTGTCAAAATATATAAACAAATACACATAAAATAACGTAAATTTGTATGAAAATGTATATATAAAATACACATAAAATAATTTAAATACGTAGAAAAATATATATACAAAATACACATAAAATAATGTAAATTCGTAAAAAATTAAATAAACAAAATTCCTATAAAAAATGTATATTTGTAGGAAAATATATATACAAAAAACAAATAAAATAACTAAAATTTGTATCAAAATATATACAAAAATACACAAAAATAATTTAAATTTGTTTGAAAATAGATATGCAAAATACACATAAAGTTAGGCAAATTTGTATTGAAATACATACACAAAACTCACATAAAATAATGTAAATTTGTATGAAAATATATAAACAAATACATATAAAATAACGTATATTTGGATAAAATATATATACAAAATATACATTAAATATTTTAAATATGTTTAAAAATATATTATATTATATATATTTTTATTGATATTTGCGTTATTTATGTGTATTTGTATATGTTTTCTCATAGAAATTTACATTATTTTATTGGTATTTTGTCTATTTATTTTGATACGAATTACATGATTATTTGTGTATTTTGTACATTTTTTTATATGTATTTACATTATTTAATGTGTATTTTGTTTATATATTTTTATACAAATTTACGTTATTATATGTGTATTTGTAAAAGTATTTTGATACAAATTTACATTATTTTATGTATTTTGTATATATATTTCAATTCAAATTTAGCTTATTTTATGAGTATTTTGTATATCTATTTATTTTAATACAAAATCAAATATTTTATGTTTTTTCGTATATATATTTTTATAAAAAATGCATTATTTTATGGGTATTTTGCATCTTAATTTTCATACAAATTTACATTATTTTATTAATATTTTCTGTATTTATTTTGATACGATTTTACATTATTTTATTTGTGTTTTGTATATATTTTTTTTATACATATTTACATTATTTAATGTTTTTTGTATATATATTTGATACAAATTTACGTTATTTTAAGTCTATATGTTTATATATTTTCATTCAAATTTACATTATTTTCAGTGTATTTTGTATATGTATTTCAATACAAATTTACCTAATTTTATATGTTTTTTGTATATTTATTTTCATACAAGTTTAAAGTATTTTTGTGTATTTTTGTATATAGTTTTATACAAATTTAGGTTATTTTATGTGTATTATCTATATCTATTTTCATACAAATACACATTCTCTTCATGATATTTTGTTTATTTATTTTGACAAGAATTAACATTATTTAATGTGTATTTTGTATATATATTTTTATACGTATGTACATTATTTCAAGTTTATTTTGAATATATATTTCTATAGAAATCTGCGTTATTTTATGTGTATTCGTATATATATTTTGAAACAAATTTACATTGTTTTATGTGTATTTTGCATATTTTTTCAATACAAATTTACCTTATTGTATGTGCATTTTGTATATTAATTTTAATACAAATATGATTAATCTATGTGTATTTTTGTATATGTATTTTTATAAAAATATGCTTTATTTTATGGGTATTTTGCATCTTTATTTTTATAAAAATTTACATTATTTTATTGATATTCTGTGTATTTATTTTGATATGATTTTACATTATTCTATGTGTATTTTGTATATATATTTTATATAAAATGTATTTGTTTTCATTTCATACAAATCTACATTATTTTATGTGTTTTTTGTACATGTATTTAAATACAAATTTAACTAGTTATATGTGTATTTTGTATATCTATTTTGTATGTATATTTTCATAGAAATTTACTCTATTTTATGAGTATTCGTATATATATTTTGATACAAATTTACATTATTAATGTGTATTTTGCATATCTATTTCAATATAAATTTACTTTATTGTACGTGCATTTTGTATATTTATTTTAATACAAAATTAATTATTTTATATGTATTTTTGTATATATATTTTTATGCAAATATGCGATATTATATGGATATTTTGCATCTTTATTTTCATACAAATTTACATTATTTTATTGATATTTTCTTTATTTATTTTGATACGATTTAACATTATTCTATGTGTTTTTTGTATATATTTTTTTATATATATATTTACATTATTTAATGTTAATTTTGTATATATTTTTTATCCAAATTTACATTATTTTATGTGTATTTGTTTATATATTTTCATACATATTTACATTATTTTATGTGTTTTTTGTATATATATTTTTCTACGTATTTAAATTATTTTGTGTATTGTGTATATACATTTTCATAAAAAAATTACGTTATTTTATTGTGTGTATAAGTATATATTTTGATACAAATTTTATACAAATTCATGTTATTTAATGTGTGTTTGTATATATATTTTCATACAAATTTATATTATTTTATGTGTATTTTTTCATATATTTCATTACAAATTTACCTTATTTTATGTTTATTTTGTATATTTATTTCATTCAATTTTAAATTATTTTATGTGTATATTTGTATTTGTATTTAGGTTATTTTATGTGTATTTTGTATATATATTTTCATCCAAAATTACATTATTTTATTGGTATTTCTTAATTTAATTCGATACGAATTTAGATTATTTTATAGGTATTTTGTATACATATTTTATACTCATTTACATTATCTAATGTGTGTTTTGTATATATATTTTTATGCAAATTTATCTAATGTTCATTTTTGTACATATATTTTATAGAAATTTGCGTTATTTTATGTATATAGTTTTATATAAATTTACGTTATTTTATGTGCATTTTGTATATTTATATTTATACAAATACACATTCTTTTATTGGTATATTGTTTATTTACATTTATACGAATTTACATTATTTTATGTGTATTTTGTATACATTTTTTTATACGTATTTACTTAATTTTATGTGTATTTTGTATATGAATTTTTAAAGAAATCTACGTTATTTTATGTGTATTCGTATATATATTTTGAAACAAATTTACATTATTTTATATGTATTTTCCATATCTATTTCAATACAAATTTACCTTATTGTTTGTGCATTTTGTATATTTATTTTAATACAAGTTCAAATATTTTATGTGTATTTTGGTATCAATAATTTTATAAAAAAAATGCGTTATTTTATAGGTATTTTGCATCTTAATTTTCATTTTATATGTACTTTGTATATATATTTTTATACGCTCTACATTATTTAATATTTATTTTGAATATAATTTTATACAAATTCATGGTATTTTATGTGTATTTGTATATATATTTTCATATAATTTACATTATTGTATGTGTATTTTGAAGATATATTTTATTACAAATCTACCTTATTTTATGTTTATTTTGTATGTGTATTTTGTATATTTATATTTATCCAAATACACATTCTTTTATTGGTATTTTGTTTATTTATTTTAATTCGAATTTACATTATTTTATATGTATTTTGAATACATTTTTTTATACGTATTTACTTAATTTTATGTGTATTTTGTATATATTTTTATAGAAATCTACGTTTTTTTATTTGTATTCGTATATATATTTTGAAACAAATTTACATTGTTTTATATGTAAATTTGAAAATCTCTTTCAATACAAATTTATCTTATTGTATATGCATTTTGTATATTTATTTCAATACAAATTTAAAATTTTTATGTGTATTTTGGTATATTTATATTTATAAGAAATGCGCTATTTTATGGGAATTTTGCATCTTTATTTTCATACAAATTTACATTATTTTATTAATATTCTGTGTATTTATTTTGATACGATTTTACATTATTCTATTTGTTTTTTGTATATACTTTTTTATACATATTTACATTATTTAATGTGTATCTTGCATATATATTTTATACAAATTTATTATCTATTATCTATTTTCATACAAATACACATTCTTTTCATGATATTTTGTTTATTTATTTTGACACGAATTTACATTATTTGATATGTATTTTATATATATATTTTATACGTATTTACATAATTTCATATGTATTTTGTATATATATTTAATAGATATTCAAAATACACATAAAATAACCTAAATTTGTATCAAACTATATACAAAAATACAAAAAATATTTTAAATTTGTATGAAAATAAATATACAAAATACACATAAATTAGGTAAATTTGTATGGAAATACATATACAAAATACACATAAAATAATGTAAATTTGAATGAAAATACATACAAAATACACTTAAAATAACGTAAATTTGTATAAAAAATATATAAAACACAAATAGAATAATGTAAAATCGTATCAAAATAAATACACAGAATATTAATAAAATAATGTAAATTTGTATGAAAATAAAGAGGCAAAATACCCATAAAATAACGCATTTTTTTTATTTATAAAAATATATACCAAAATACACATAAAAAATTAGATTTGTATTAAAATAAATATATAAAAAACACATACAATAAGGTAAATTTGTATTGAAATAGATACGCAAAATACATATAAAGCAATGTAAATTTGTTTCAAAATATGTATACGAATACACATAAAATAACGTAGATTTCTATAAATATATATATACAAAATACACATAAAATGAAGTAAATACGTATAAAAAAAATGTATACAAAATACACATAAAATAATGTAAATTCGTATCAAAATAAATGAACAAAATACCAATAAAAGAATGTGTATTTGTGTAAATATAAATATACAAAATACACATAAAATAACGTAAATTTATATAAAACTATATACATAAATACACAGAAGTATTTAAATTTGTATGAAAATATATACAAAATACACACAAAATAAGCTAAATTTGAATTGAAATATATATACAAAATACATGAAATCAAGTAAATTTGTATCAAAATATTTATACAAATACACATATAATGACGTGAATTTGTATGAAAATATATAAAAAAAATACACATTAAATAATGTAAATACGTATAAAAAAATGTGTACAAAATACACATATAATCATGTAATTCGTATCAAAATAAATAAACAAAATACCATTAAAATAATATAAATTTGTATGAGTAAACGTGTATATTGCATATTTTTTCAATACAAATTTACCTTATTATATACGCATTTTGTATATTAATTTTAATACAAATTTAATTATTCGATGTGTATTTTTGTATCTGTATTTTTATAAACATATGCATTATTTTTTGGGTATTTTGCATCTTTATTTTCATACAAATATACATTATTTTATTGATATTCTGCTTATTCATTTTGATACGAATTGACATTATTCTATGTGTATTTTGTATATATTTTTCATACAAATTTACGTTATTTTATGTGTTTTTGTTTATATATTTTGACACAAATTTACAATATTTTATGGCTATTTTGTATATACATTTCAAAAGAAATTTACCTAGTTTTATGTGTATTTTGTATATCTATTTTCATACAAACTCAAATTATTTCTATGTATTTTTGCATATATTTTAATACAAATTTTAGTTATGTTATGTGTATTTTGTAAATTTATTTTCATTCATATATATATATATATATATATATATATATATATATATATATATATATATTATATATATATATATATATATATATATATATATATATATATATATATATATATATATATATATATATATATATATATATTATTTTATTGGTGTTTTGTTGATTTATATTGATACGAATTTACATTATTTTATATGTACTTTGTATATATATTTTTATACGCTTTTACATTATTTAATATTTATTTTGAATATATATTTTTATACAAATTCATGGTATTTTATGTGTATTTGTATATATATTTTCATATAAATTTACATTATTTTATGTGTATTTTGTACATATATTTTATTACAAATCTACCTTATTTTATGTTTATTTTGTATATGTATTTTGTATATTTATATTTATCCAAATACACATTCTTTTATTGGTATTTTGTTTATTTATTTTAAATCGAATTTACATTATTTTATGTGTATTTTGTATACATTTTTTTATACGTATTTACTTAATTTTATGTGTATTTTGTATATATATATTTATAGAAATCTACGTTTTTTTATTTGTATTCGTATATATATTTTGAACCAAATTTACATTGTTTTATATGTATTTTTGCATATATCTTTGAATACAAATTTACCTTATTGTATGTGCATTTTGTATATTTATTTCAATACAAATTTAAATATTTTATGTGTATTTTGGTATATATATTTTTATAAGAAATGCGCTATTTTATGGGAATTTTGCATCTTTATTTTCATACAAATTTACATTGTTTTATTAATATTCGGTGTATGTATTTTGATACGAATTTACATTATTCTATTTGTTTTTTGTATATACTTTTTTATACATATTTACATTATTTAATGAGTATCTTGCATATATATTTTATACAAATTTATTATCTATTATCTATTTCTATACAAATACACATTCTTTACATGATATTTTGTTTATTTATTTTGAAACGAATTTACATTATTTGATATGTATTTTGTATATATATTTTTATACGTATTTACAAAATTTCATATGTATTTTGTATATATATTTCTATAGAAATCTACTTTATTTTATGTGTATTCGTATATATATTTTGAAACAAATTTACATTGTTTTATATGTATTTTTGAATATCTCTTTTAATACAAATTTACCTTACTGTATATGCATTTTGTATATTTATTTCAATACAAATTTAAATATTTTATGTGTATTTTGGTATATTTATTTTGATAAAAAATGCGATAATTTTGGGGAATTTTGCATCTTTATTTTCATACAAATTTACATTATTTTATTGATATTCTGTGTATTTATTTTGATACGATTTTACATTATTCTATTTGTTTTTTGTATATATTTTTTTTATACACATATACATTATTTAATGTGTATCTTGCATATATATTTTATACAAATTTACGTTATTTTAAATGTATTTGTTTTTATATTTTCATTCAAATTTACATTTATTTTAATTCGAAATAACATTATTTTATGTGTATTTTGTATACATTTTTTTATACGTATTTACTTAATTTTATGTGTATTTTGTATATATATTTTTATAGAAATCTACGTTTTTTTATTTGTATTCGTATATATATTTTGAAACAAATTTACATTGTTTTATATGTATTTTTGCATATCTCTTTCAATACAAATTTACCTTATTGTATGTGAATTTTGTATATTTATTTCAATACAAATTTAAATATATTATGTGTATTTTGGTATATATATTTTTATAAGAAATGCGCTATTTTATGGGAATTTTGCATCTTTATTTTCATACAAATTTTCATTATTTTATTAATATTCGGTGTATTTATTTTGATACGATTTTTCATTATTCTATTTGTTTTTTGTATATACTTTTTTATACATATGTACATTATTTCATGTGTATCTTGCATATATATTTTATACAAATTTATTATCTATTATCTATTTTCATACAAATACACATTCTTTTCATGATATTTTGTTTATTTATTTTGACACGAATTTACATTATTTGATATGTATTTTGTATATATATTTTTATACGTATTTACATAATTTCATATGTATTTTGTATATATATTTCTACAGAAATCCACTTTATTTTAAGTGTATTCGTATATATATTTTGAAACAAATTTACATTGTTTTATATGTATTTTTGAATATCTCTTTCAATACAAATTTACCTTACTGTATATGCATTTTGTATATTTATTTCAATACAAATTTAAATATTTTATGTGTATTTGGGTACATATATTTTTTAAAAAAATGCGATAATTTTTGGGAATTTTGCATCTTTATTTTCATACAAATTTACATTATTTTATTGATATTCTGTGTATTTATTTTGATACGATTTTACATTATTCTATTTGTTTTTTATATATATTTTTTTATACACATTTACATTATTTAATGTGTATCTTGCATATATATTTTATACAAATTTACGTTATTTTAAGTGTATTTGTTTATATATTTTCATTCAAATTTACATTATTTGATGTGTATTTTGTATATGTATTTCATACAAATTTACCTAATTTTATGTGTATTTTGTATATTTCTTTTCAAACAAATTTAAATTATTTTTGTGTATTTTTGTATATAGTTTTATACAAATTTAGGTTATTTTATGTACGCATTTACATTATTTAGTGTGTGTTTTGTATATATATTTTTATGCTAATTTACTTTATTTTATGTGCATTTTTGTACATATATTTTTATAGAAATTTGTGTTATTTGTATATGTTTTCTCATACAAATTTACATTATTTTATTGCTATTTTGTTTATTTATTTTGATACGAATTACATTATTATATGTGTATTTTGTACATATTTTTTATACGTATTTACATTACTTAATGTGTATTTTGTTTATATATTTTTAAACAAATCTTCGTTATTATATGTATTTGTATAAATATTTTGATACAGATTTACATTATTTTATGTATTTTGTATGTACATTTCAATTCAAATTTAGCTTATTTTAGCTGTATTTTGTATATATATTTTCATAAAAATTTAATAACTTCTGTGTATTTTTGTATATAGTTTTATACAAATTTACGATATTTTATGTGAATTTTGTATATTTATATTTATACAAATACACTTTCTTTTACTAGTATTTTGTTTATTTATTTTGATACGATTTTTATGTGTATTTTGTATTCATTTTTTTATACGTATTTACTTCATTTTATGTGTATTTTGTATATATTTTTAGAGAAATCAACGTTATTTTATGTGTATTCGTATATATATTTTGAAAGAAATTTACATTGTTTTATATGTATTTTGCATATCCAATACAAATTTACCTTACAGTATGTGCATTTTTTATATTTATTTTAATACAAATTTTAATATTTTATGTGTATTTTGGTATATATATTTTTATAAAAAATGCGTTATTTTATGGCTATTTTGCATCTTTATTTTCATACAAATTTACATTATTTTATTAATATTCTGTGTATTTATTTTGATACGATTTTACATTATTCTATTTGTGTTTTGAATATATTTTTTTATACTTATTTACATTATTTAATTAGTATTTTGTATATATATTTGATACAAATTTACGTTATTTTAAGTGTATATGTCTATATATTTTCATTCAAACTTCCATTATTTTATGTGTATTTTGTATATGTATTTCAATACAAATTTACCTAATTTTATTGGTATTTTGTATATTTATTTTTATACAAATTTAAATTATTTTTGTGTATTTTTGTATATAGTTTTATACAAACTTAGGTTATTTTATGAGTATTTTGTATACCTATTTTCATACAAATACACATTCTTTTATTGATATTTTGTTTATGTATTTTGACGAGAATTTAAATTATTTAATGTGTATTTTGTATATATATTTTTATACGTATTTACATCATTTCATGTGTATTTTGTATATATATTTCTATAGAAATCTACGTTATATTATGTGTATTCGTATATAGATTTTTAAACAAATTTACACTTTTATGTGTATTTTGCATATTTTTTCAATACAAATTTACCTTATTGTATATGCATTTTGTATATTAATTTTAATACAAATTTAATTATTCTATGTGTATTTTTGTATATGTATTTTTATAAAAATATGCTTTATTTTATGGGTATTTTGCATCTTTATTTTCATACAAAATTACGTTATTTTATTGATATTCTGCTCATTCATTTTGATACGATTTGACATTATTTTATGTGCATTTGTTTATATATTTTGACACAAATTTACAATATTTTATGGGTATTTTGAATATATATTTCAAAAGAAATTTACCTAGTTTTATGTGTATTTTGAATATCTATTTTCATACAAACTCAAATTATTTTTATGTATTTTTGTATATATTTCAATACAAATTTTAGCTATGTTATGTGCATTTTGTAAATCTATTTTCATTCAAATATATATTATTTTATTGGTATTTTGTTGATTTATATTGATACGAATTTACATTATTTTATATGTACTTTTTATATATATTTTTATACGCATTTACATTATTTAATATTTATTTTAAATATATAATTTTATACAAATTCATGGTATTTTATGTGTATTTGTATATATATTTTCATATAAATTTACATTATTTTATGTGTATTTTGTCCATATATTTCATTACAAATTTACCTTATTTTATGTTTATTTTGTATGTGTATTTTGTACATTTATATTTATACAAATACACATTCTTTTATTGGTATTTTGTTTATTTATTTTGTTTCGAATTTATATTATTTTATGTGTATTTTGTTTACATTTTTTATACGTATTTACCTAATTTTATGTGTATTTTGTATATATATTTTTATAGAGATCTACGTTATTTTATGTGTATTCGTATATATATTTTGAAACAAATTTACTTTGTTTTATATGTATTTTTGCATATCTCTTTCAATAGAAATTTACCTTATTGTATGTGCATTTTGTACATTTATTTCAATACAAATTTAAATATTTTATGTGTATTTTGGTATATATATTTTTATAAGAAATGCGCTATTTGATGGGAATTTTGCATCTTTATTTTCATACAAATTTACATTATTTTATTAATATTCGGTGTATTTATTTTGATACGATCTTACATTATTCTATTTGTTTTTTGTATATATTTTTTTTATACATATTTACATTATTTAATGTATATCTTGCATGTATATTTCATACAAATTTATTATCTATTATTTATTTTCATACAAATACACATTCTTTTCATGATATTTTGTTTATTTATTTTGACACGAATTTACATTACTTAATTTGTATTTTATATATATATTTTTATACGTATTTACATAATTTCATGTGTATTTTGTATATATATTTCTATAGAAATCTACGTTATTTTATGTGTATTCGTATATATATTTTGAAACAAATTTACAATGTTTTATTTGTATTTTGCGTTTTTTTTCAATACAAATTTACCTTATTGTATGTGTGCATTTTGTATATTAATTTTAATACAAATTTAATTATTCTATGTGTATTTTTGTATATGTATTTAAAAAAAAAATATGCTTTATCTTATGGGTATTTTGCATCTTTGTTTTCATACAAATTTAAATTATTTTATTGATATTCTGTGTACTTATTTTGATACGATTTTACATTATTCTAAGTATAACAAAAATAAATACAGAATGCACAAAAATAGATATGCAAAATACATATAAACAATGTAAATTTGTTTCAAAATATCTATACGAATACACATGACATGGTGTATTTATTTTGATACGATCTTACATTATTCTATTTGTTTTTTGTATATATATTTTTTATACATATTTACATTATTTAATGTATATCTTGCATATATATTTTATACAAATTTATTATCTATTATTTATTTTCATACAAATATACATTCTTTTCATGATATTTTGTTTATTTATTTTGACACGAATTTACATTACTTAATTTGTATTATATATATATATTTTTATACGTATTTACATAATTTCATGTGTATTTTGTATATATATTTCTATAGAAATCTACGTTATTTTATGTGTATTCGTATATATATTTTGAAACAAATTTACAATGTTTTATTTGTATTTTGCGTTTTATTTCAATACAAATTTACCTTATTGTATGTGTGCATTTTGTATATTAATTTTAATACAAATTTAATTATTCTATGTGTATTTTTGTATATGTATTTAAAAAAAAAAATGCTTTATCTTATGGGTATTTTGCATCTTTGTTTTCATACAAATTTTAATTATTTTATTGATATTCTGTGTACTTATTTTGATACGATTTTACATTATTCTATGTATAACAAAAATAAATACAGAATACACAAAAATAGATATGCAAAATACATATAAACAATGTAAATTTGTTTCAAAATATATATACGAATACACATGACATGGGTATTTTGAATCTTAATTTTCATACAAATTTACATTATTTTATTAATATTTTCTGTATTCATTTTGATAAGATTTTACATTATTTTATTTGTGTTTTGTATATATTTTTTTACACATATTTACATTATTTAAAGTGTTTTTTGTATATATATTTGATACAAATTTAGGTTATTTTAAGTCTATATGTTTATATATTTTCATTCAAATTTACATTATTTTATGTGTATTTTGTATATGTATTTCAATACAAATTTAAATTATTTTTGTGTATTTTTGTATATAGTTTTATACAAATTTAGGTTATTTTATGTGTATTTTGTATATCTATTTTCATACAAATACACATTCTTTTCATGATATTTTATTTATTTATTTGACACGAATTAACATTATTTAATGTGTATTTTGTTTTCATACAAATTTTAATTATTTTATTGATATTCTGTGTACTTATTTTGATACGATTTTACATTATTCTATGTATAACAAAAATAAATACAGAATACACAAAAATAGATATGCAAAATACATATAAACAATGTAAATTTGTTTCAAAATATATATACGAATACACATGACATGGGTATTTTGAATCTTAATTTTCATACAAATTTACATTATTTTATTAATATTTTCTGTATTCATTTTGATAAGATTTTACATTATTTTATTTGTGTTTTGTATATATTTTTTTACACATATTTACATTATTTAAAGTGTTTTTTGTATATATATTTGATACAAATTTAGGTTATTTTAAGTCTATATGTTTATATATTTTCATTCAAATTTACATTATTTTATGTGTATTTTGTATATGTATTTCAATACAAATTTACCTATTTTTATATGTTTTTTGTATATTTATTTTCATACAAGTTTAAATTATTTTTGTTTATTTTTGTATATAGTTTTATACAAATTTAGGTTATTTTATGTGTATTTTGTATATCTATTTTCATACAAATACACATTCTTTTCATGATATTTTATTTATTTATTTGACACGAATTAACATTATTTAATGTGTATTTTGTATATATATTTTTATACGTATTTACATTATTTCAAGTGTATTTTGTATATATATATATTTCTATAGAAATCTACGTTATTTTATGTGTATTCGTATATATATTTTGAAACAAATTTACATTGTTTTATGTGTATTTTGCATATTTTTTCAATACAAATTTACATTATTGTATATGCATTTTGTATATTAATTTTAATACAAATTTGATTAATCTATGTGTATTTTTGTGTATGTATTTTTATAAAAATATGCTTTATTTTATGGGTATTTTGCATCTTTATTTTCATACAAATTTACATTATTTTATTGATATTCTGTGTATTTATTTGGTATGATTTTACATTATTCTATGTGTATTTTGTATATATATTTTATATAAAATGTATTTCTTTTCATTTCATACAAATCTACATTATTTTATGTGTTTTTTGTACATGTATTTAAATACAAATTTAACTAGTTATATGTGTATTTTGTATATCTATTTTGTATGTATATTTTCATAGAAATTTTATGAGTATTCGTATATATATTTTGATACATATTTACATTATTGATGTGTATTTTGCATATCTATTTCAATACAAATTTTCTTAATTGTACGTGCATTTTGTATATTTATTTTAATACAAATTTAATTATTTTATATGTATTTTTGTATATATATTTTTTGCAAATATGCGTTATTATATGGATATTTTGCAGCTTTATTTTCATACAAATTTACATTATTTTATTGATATTCTCTTTATTTATTTTGATACGATTTAACATTATTCTATGTGTATTTTGTATATATTTTTTTTACATATTTACATTATTTAAGGTTTATTTTGTATATATATTTTATCCAAATTTACATTATTTTATGTGTATTTGTTTATATATTTTTATACAAATTTACATTATTTTATGTGTATTTTGTATATACATTTTCATAAAAAATTACGTTATTTTATTGTGTGTATTCGTATATATTTTGATACAAATTTTATACAAATTCATGTTATTTAATGTGTATTTGTATATATATTTTCATACAAATTTATATTATTTTATGTGTATTTTTTCATATATTTCATTAAATTTAATTTTTATTGTATGTTTATTTTGTATATTTAATTCATTCAATTTTAAATTATTTTATGTGTATATTTGTATTTGTATTTAGGTTATTTTATGTGTATTTTGTATATATATTTTCATCCAAAATTACATTATTATATTGGTATTTTCTTAATTTAAGTCGATACGAATTTAGATTATTTCACAGGTATTTTGTATACATATTTTTATACTCATTTACATTATCTAATGTGTGTTTTGTATGTATATTTTTATGCAAATTTATTTTATGTTCTTTTTTGTACATATATTTTTATAGAAATTTGCGTTATTTTATGTATATAGTTTTATATAAATTAACGTTATTTTATGTGCATTTTGTATATTTATATATATACAAATACACATTCTTTTATTGCTATATTGTTTATTTATATTTATACGAATTTACATTATTTTATGTGTATTTTGTATACATTTTTTTATACGTATTTACTTATTTTTACGTGTATTTTGTATATGTATTTATATAGAAATCTACGTTATTTTATGTGTATTCGCATATATATTTTTAAACAAATTTACATTATTTTATATGTATTTTGCATATCTATTTCAATACAAATTTACCTTATTGTATGTGCATTTTGTATATTTATTTTGATACAAATTCAAATATTTTATGTGTATTTTGGTATCAATAATTTTATAAAAAATGCGATATTTTATAGGTATTTTGCATCTTAATTTTCATACAAATTTACATTATTTTATTAATATTCTGTGTATATATTTTGATACGATTTTACATTATTCTATTTGTGTTTTGTATATATTTTTTTTATACATATTTACATTATTTAATGTGTATTTTGTATATATATTTCATACAAATTTACGTTATTATATGTGTATTTGTTTATATATTTTCTTTCAAATTTACTTTATTTTATGTGTATTTTGTATATGTATTTCAATAGAAATTAACCTAATTTTATGTGTATTTTGTATATTTCTTTTCATACAAATTTAAATTATTTTTGTGTATTTTTGTATATAGTTTTAAACAAATTTAGGTTATTTTATGTACGCATTTACTTTATTTAATGTGTGTTTTGTATATATATTTTTATCCAAAGTTAATTTATTTTACGTTCATTTTTGGACATATATTTTTATAGAAATAAGCGTTATTTTATATGTATTTGTATATGTTTTCTCATACAAATTTACATTATTTTATTGCTATTTTGTTTATTTAGTTTGATACGAATTACATGATTATATGTGTATTTTGTACATATTTTTTATACGTATTTACATAACTTAATGTGTATTTTGTTTATATATTTTTAAACAAATTTACGTTATTATATGTATTTTTATAAATATTTTGATACAAATTTATATTATTTTATGTATTTTGTATATACATTTCAATTCAAATTTAGCTTATTTTATCTGTATTTTGTATATCTATTTTCATATGAATTTAATTACTTCTCTGTATTTTTGTATATAGTTTTATACAAATTTACGTTATTTTATGTGTATTTTGTATATTTATATTTATACAAATACACATTCTTTTATTGGTATTTTGTTTATTTATTTTGATACGAATTTACATTATTTTATGTGTATTTTGTATACATTTTTTTATACGTATTTACTTCATTTTACGTGTATTTTGTATATATTTTTATACAAATGTACGTTATTTTATGTGTATTCGTATATATATTTTGAAACAAATTTACATTGTTTTATATGTATTTTGCATATCTATTTCAATACAGATTTACCTTATTGTATGTGTATTTTGTATATTTATTTTAATACAAATATATTTTTTTATGTGTCTTTTTGTATATATATTTTATGGGTATTTTGCTTCTTTATTTTCATACAAAATTACATTATTTTATTAATATTCTGTGTATTTATTTTGATACGATTTTACATTATTCTATTTGTGTTTTGTATATATTTTTTTATACAAATTTACGTTATTTTAAGTGTATTTGTTTATGTATTTTCATTCAAATTTACAGTATTTTATGTGTATTTTGTATATGTATTTCAATACAAATTTACCTAATTTTATGTGTATTTTGTATATTTATTTTCATACAAATTTAAACTATTTTTGAGTATTTTTGTATATAGTTTTATTCAAATTTATGTTATCTTATGTGTGTTTTGTATATTTATTTTCATACAAATACACATTCTTTTATTGACATTTTGTTTATTTATTTTGACGCGAATTTACATTATTTAATGTGTATTTTGTATATATATTTTTATACGTATTTACATCCTTTCATGTGTATTTTGTATATTTATAAAAAATGCGTTATTTTATGGGTATTTTCCATCTTTATTTTTATACAAATTTACATTATTTTATTTACATTCTGTGTATTTATTTTAATACGATTTTACATTATTCTATTTGTGTTTTGTATATATATTTTTCATACATATTTACATTATTTAATGAGTATTTTTTATATATATTTTATACAAATTTATGTTAATTTAAGTGTATTTGTTTATATATTTTCATTCAAATTTACATTATTTTATGTGTATTTTGTATATGTATTTCTTTACAAATTTACCTAATTGTATGTGTATTTTGTATATTTATTTTCATACAAATTTAACTTATGTTTGTGTATTTTTATATATAGTTTTATACAAATTTACGTTATTTTATGTGTATTTTGTATATGTATTTTCATAAAAATACACATTCTTTTATTGATATTTTAATTATTTATTTTGACACGAATTTACATTATTTAATGTGTATTTTGTATATATATTTTTATACGTATTTACAACATTTCATGTGTATTTTGTATATATATTTCTATAGAAATCTACGTTATTTTATGTGTATTCGTATATATATTTTGAAACAAATCTTCATTATTTTATGTGTATTTTGTATATATATTTCATTATAAATTTGCCTTATTTTAAGTTTATTTTTATATCTATTTTCATTCAAATTCAAATCATTTTATGTGTATATATTTATTTGTATATACGTTATTTTATGTGTATTTTCTATATATATTTTCATTCAAAATTACATTATTTTATCGGTATTTTGTTCATTTATTTCGATACGAATTTAGATTATTTCATGTGTATTTTCTATACATATACATATAGAGTAAATTTCTATGAAAATATATATTCAAAATACATATAAAATTATGTAAATAAGTATAAAAATATATATATCAAATACTTCATTTTATGTGTATTTGGTATATATTTTTATAGAAATCAACGTTATTTTATGGGTATTCGTATATATATTTTGAAACAAATTTACATTGTTTTAAATGTATTTTGCATATCTATTTCAATACAAATTTACCTTACAGTGTGTGCATTTTTTATATTTATTTTAATACAAATTTTAATATTTTATGTGTATTTTGGTATATATATATTAAAAAAAAATGCGTTATTTTATGGCTATTTTGCATCTTTATTTTCATACAAATTTACATTATTTTATTAATATTCTGTGTATTTATTTTGATACGATTTTACATTATTCTATTTGTGTTTTGAATATATTTTTTTATACATATTTACATTATTTAATTAGTATTTTGTATATATATTTGATACAAATTTACGTTATTTTAAGTGTATATGTTTATATATTTTCATTCAAACTTCCATTATTTTATGTGTATTTTGTATATGTATTTCAATACAAATTTACCTAATTTTATGTGTATTTTGTATATTTATTTTCATACAAATTTAAATTATTTTTGTGTATTTTTGTATATAGTTTTATACAAACTTAGGTTATTTTATGAGTATTTTGTATATCTATTTTCATACAAATACACATTCTTTTATTGATATTTTGTTCATTTATTTTGACGAGAATTTAAATTATTTAATGTGTATTTTGTATATATATTTTTATACGTATTTACATCATTTCATATGTATTTTGTATATATATTTCTATAGAAATCTACGTTATATTATGTGTATTCCTAAATAGATTTTTAAACAAATTTACACTTTTATGTGTATTTTGCATATTTTTTCAATACAAATTTACCTTATTGTATATGCATTTTGTATATCAATTTTAATACAAATTTAATTATTCTATGTGTATTTTTGTATATGTATTTTTATAAAAAATATGCTTTATTTTATGGGTATTTTGCATCTTTATTTTCATACAAATTTACGTTATTTTATTGATATTCTGCTCATTCATTTTGATACGATCTGACATTATTTTATGTGTATTTTGTATATATTTTTCATACAAATTTACGTTATTTTATGTGTATTTGTTTATTTATTTTGACAAAAATTTACAATATTTTATGGGTATTTTGTATATATATTTCAAAAGAAATTTACCTAGTTTTATGTGTATTTTGAATATCTATTTTCACACAAACTCAAATTATTTTTATGTATTATTGTATATATTTCAATACAAATTTTAGTTATGTTATGTGTATTTTGTAAATCTATTTTCATTCAAATATATATTATTTTATTGGTATTTTGTTGATTTATATTGATACGAATTTACATTAATTTATATGTACTTTTTATATATATTTTTATACGCATTTACATTATTTAATATTTATTTTGAATATATAATTTTATACAAATTCATGGTATTTTATGTGTATTTGTATATATATTTTCATATAAATTTACATTATTTTTTGTGTATTTTGTACATATATTTCATTACAAATTTACCTTATTTTATGTTTATTTTGTATGTGTATTTTGTATATTTATATTTATCCAAATACAGATTCTTTTATTGGTATTTTGTTTATTTATTTTAAATCGAATTACATGATTATATATGTATTTTGTACACATTTTTTTATACGTATTTACATTATTTAATGTGTATTTTGTTTATATATTTTCATACAAATTTACGTTATTATATGTGTATTTGTATAAATATTTTGATACCAATTTACTTTATTTCATGTATTTTGTATATATATTTCATTTCAAATTTAGCTTATTTTCTGTGTGTTTTGTATATATTTTCATACAAATTTAATTACTTCTGTGTATTTTTGTATATAATTTTATATAAATTTACGTTATTTTATGTGTATTTTGTATATTTATATTTATACAAATACACATTCTTTTATTGGTATTTTGTTTATTTATTTTGATACGAGTTTACATTATTTTATGTGTATTTTGTATACATTTTTTATACGTATTTACTTCATTTTATGTGTATTTTGTATATATATTTTTATAGAAATCTACGTTATTTTAGGTGTATTCGTATACATATTTTGAAACAAATTTACATTGCTTTATATGTATTTTGCATATCTATTTCAATACAAATTTACCTTATTGTACATATAAAACAATGTAAATTTGTTTCAAAATATATGTACGAATACACATAAAATAACGTAGATTTCTATAAAAAAAATATATACAAAATACACATAAAATTAAGTAAATACGTATAAAAAAATATAAACAAAATACACATAAAATAATGTAAATTCGAAACAAAATAAATAAACAAAATACCAATAAAAGAATGTGTATTTGTATAAATATAAATGTACAAAATACACATACAAAATAAACATAAAATAAGGTAAATTTGTAATGAAATATATGTACAAAATACACAAAATAATGTAAATTTATATGAAAATATATATACAAATACACATAAAATACCATGAATTTGTATAAAATTATATACTCAAAATAAATATTAAATAATGTAAATGCGTATAAAAATATATATACAAAGTACATATAAAATAACGTAAATTCGTATCAATATAAATCAACAAAATACCAATAAAATAATATTTATTTGAATTAAAATAGATTTACAAAATACACATAACCTAACTAAAATTTGTATTGAAATATATACAAAAATACATGAAAATAATTTGAGTTTGAATAAAATAGATATTCAAAATACACATAAAACTAGGTAAATTTCTTTTGAAATATATATACAAAATACCTATAAAATATTGTAAATTTGTGTCAAAATATATAAACAAATACACATAAAATAACGTAAATTTGTATGAAAAATATATACAAAATACACATAGAATAATGTCAAATCGTACCAAAATGAATGAGCAGAATATCAATAAAATAACGTAAATTTGTATGAAAATAAAGATGCAAAATACCCATAAACAAAAGCATATTTTTATAAAAATACATATAGAAAAATACACATAGAATAATTAAATTTGTATTAAAATTAATATACAAAATGCATATACAATAAATTTAAATATGATTATATTAAATGAAATAAATATACAAAATAAACATAAAATAAGGTAAATTTGTAATAAAATATATGTAAGAATACACATAAAATAATATAAATTTGTATGAAAATATATATACAAATACACATAAAATAACATGAATTTGTATAAAATTTGTTTCAAAATATATACGAATACAATAAAAATAACGTAAATTTTATAAAATGTATATATAAATACACATAAAATAATTTAAATACGTAGAAAAATATATATAAAATACATAAAATAATGTAAATTGTAAAAATTATATACACAAAATTCCAATAAAAGAATGTATATTTGTAGGAAAATATATATAAAAACACAAATAAAATAACTAAAATTTGTATAAAATATATACAAAACACAAATACAAAAATAATTTTTATTTTGAAAATAGATATGCAAAATACACATAAAGTTAGGCAAATTTGTATTGAATACACACAAAACTCACATAAAATAATGTAAATTTGTTTGAAAATATATAACAAATATATAAAATAACGTAAATTTGATAATATATATACAAAATATACATTAAATATTTTAAATATGTTTAAAAATATATTATATTATATATTTTTATTGATATTTGCGTTATTTATGTGTATTTTGTATATGTTTTCTCATAGAAATTTACATTATTTTATTGGTATTTTGTCTATTGATTTTGATACGAATTACATGATTATTTGTGTATTTTGTACATTTTTTTTAACGTATTTACATTATTTAATGTGTATTTTGTTTATATATTTTTATACAAATTTACGTTATTATATGTGTATTTGTAAAAGTATTTTGATACAAATTTACATTATTTTATGTATTTTGTATATATATTTCAATTCAAATTTAGCTTATTTTATGAGTATTTTGTATATCTATTTATTTTAATACAAAATCAAATATTTTATGTTTTTTCGTATATATATTTTTATAAAAAATGCATTATTTTATGGGTATTTTGCATCTTAATTTTCATACAAATTTACATTATTTTATTAATATTTTCTGTATTTATTTTGATACGATTTTACATTATTTTATTTGTGTTTTGTATATATTTTTTATACATATTTACATTATTTAATGTTTTTTTGTATATATATTTGATACAAATTTACGTTATTTTAAGTCTATATGTTTATATATTTTCATTCAAATTTACATTATTTTCAGTGTATTTTGTATATGTATTTCAATACAAATTTACCTAATTTTATATGTTTTTTTGTATATTTATTTTCATACAAGTTTAAATTATTTTTGTGTATTTTTGTATATAGTTTTATACAAATTTAGGTTATTTTATGTGTATTTTGTATATCTATTTTCATACAAATACACATTCTTTTCATGATATTTTGTTTATTTATTTTGACACGAATTAACATTATTTAATGTGAATTTTGTATATATATTTTTATACGTATTTACATTATTTCAAGTGTATTTTGTATATATATTTCTATAGAAATCTGCGTTATTTTATGTGTATTCGTATATATATTTTGAAACAAATTTACATTGTTTTATGTGTATTTTGCATATTTTTTTAATACAAATTTACCTTATTGTATGTGCATTTTGTCTATTAATTTTAATACAAATTTGATTAATCTATGTGTATTTTTGTATATGTATTTTTATAAAAATATGCTTTATTTTATGGGTATTTTGCATCTTTATTTTCATACAAATTTACATTATTTTATTGATATTCTGTGTATTTATTTTGATATGATTTTACATTATTCTATGTGTATTTTGTATATATATTTTATATAAAATGTATTTGTTTTCATTTCATACAAATCTACATTATTTTATGAGTTTTTTGTACATGTATTTAAATACAAATTTAACTAGTTATATATGTATTTTGTATATCTATTTTGTATGTATATTTTCGTAGAAATTTACTCTATTTTATGAGTATTCGTATATATATTTTGATACAAATTTACATTATTAATGTGTATATTGCATATCTATTTCAGTACAAATTTACTTTATTGTACGTGCATTTTGTATATTTATTTTAATACAAATTTAATTATTTTATATGTATTTTTGTATATATATTTTTATGCAAATATGCGTTATTATATGGATATTTTGCATCTTTATTTTCATACAAATTTATATTATTTTATTGATATTCTCTTTATTTATTTTGATACGATTTAACATTATTCTATGTGTTTTTTGTATATATTTTTTTATATATATATTTACATTATTTAATGTTAATTTTGAATATATTTTTTATCCAAATTTACATTATTTTATGTGTATTTGTTTATATATTTTCATACATATTTACACTATTTTATGTGTTTTTTGTATATATATTTTTCTACGTATTTAAATTATTTTATGTGCATTTTGTATATACATTTTATTTTATTGTGTGTATAAGTATATATTTTGATACAAATTTTATACAAATTCATGTTATATAATGTGTATTTGTATATATATTTTCATACAAATTTATATTATTTTATGTGTATTTTTTCATATATTTCATTACAAATTTACCTTATTTTATGTTTATTTTGTATATTTATTTCATTCAATTTTAAATTATTTTATGTGTATATTTGTATTTGTATTTAGGTTATTTTATGTGTATTTTGTATATATATTTTCATCCAAAATTACATTATTTTATTGGTATTTCTTAATTTAATTCGATACGAATGTAGATTATTTTATAGGTATTTTGTATACATATTTTTATACTCATTTACATTATCTAATGTGTGTTTTGTATATATATTTTTATGCAAATTTATCTAATGTTCATTTTTGTACATATATTTTTATAGAAATTTGCGTTATTTTATGTATATAGTTTTATATAAATTTACGTTATTTTATGTGCATTTTGTATATTTATATTTATACAAATACACATTCTTTTATTGGTATATTGTTTATTTACATTTATACGAATTTACATTATTTTATGTGTATTTTGTATACATTTTTTATACGTATTTATTTAATTTTATGTGTATTTTGTATATGTATTTTTATAGAAATCTACGTTATTTTATGTGTATTCGTATATATATTTTGAAACAAATTTACATTATTTTATATTAATTTACCTTATTGTATGTGCATTTTGTATATTTATTTTAATACAAGTTCAAATATTTTATGTGTATTTTGGTTTCAATAATTTTATAAAAATGCTTTATTTTATAGGTATTTTGCATCTTAATTTTCATTTTATATGTACTTTGTATATATAATTTTATACGCTCTTACATTATTTAATATTTATTTTGAATATATATTTTTATACAAATTCATGGTATTTTATGTGTATTTGTATATATATTTTCATATAAATTTACATTATTGTATGTGTATTTTGTACATATATTTTATTACAAATCTACCTTATTTTATGTTTATTTTGTATGTGTATTTTGTATATTTATATTTATCCAGATACACATTCTTTTATTGGTATTTTTTTTATACGTATTTTTTTATACGTATTTACTTAATTTTATGTGTATTTTGTATATATATTTTTATAGAAATCTACGTTTTTTTATTTGTATTCGTATATATATTTTGAAACAAATTTACATTGTTTTATATGTATTTTTACATATCTCTTTCAATACAAATTTACCTTATTGTATGTGCATTTTGTATATTTATTTCAATACAAATTTAAATATTTATGTGTATTTTGGTATATATATTTTTATAAGAAATGCGCTATTTTATGGGAATTTTGCATCTTTATTTTCATACAAATTTACATTATTTTATTAATATTCTGTGTATTTATTTTGATACGATTTTACATTATTCTATTTGTTTTTTGTATATACTTTTTTATACATATTTACATTATTTAATGTGTATCTTGCATATATATTTTATACAAATTTATTATCTATTATCTATTTTCATACAAATACACATTCTTTTCATGATATTTTGTTTATTTATTTTGACACGAATTTACATTATTTGATATGTATTTTGTATATATATTTTTATACGTATTTACATAATTTCATATGTATTTTGTATATATATTTAATAGATATTCAAAATACATAAAATAACCTAAATTTGTATCAAACTATATACAAAAATACACAAAAATATTTTAAATTTGTATGAAAATAAATATACAAAATACATATAAATTAGGTAAATTTGTATGGAAATACATATACAAAATACACATAAAATAATGTAAATTTGAATGAAAATACATAAACGAATACACTTAAAATAACGTAAATATGTATTAAAAAATATATACAAAACACAAAATAGAATAATGTAAAATCGTATCAAAATAAATACACAGAATATTAATAAAATAATGTAAATTTGTATGAAAATAAAGAGGCAAAATACCCATAAAATAACGCATTTTTTTATTTATAAAAATATATATACCAAAATACACATAAAAAAATTAGATTTGAATTAAAATAAATATATAAAAAACACATACAATAAGGTAAATTTGTATTGAAATAGATACGCAAAATACATATAAAGCAATGTAAATTTGTTTCAAAATATGTATACGAATACACATAAAATAACGTAGATTTCTATAAATATATATATACAAAATACACATAAAATGAAGTAAATACGTATAAAAAAATGTATACAAAATACACATAAAATAATGTAAATTCGTATCAAAATAAATAAACAAAATACCAATAAAAGAATGTGTATTTGTATAAATATAAATATACAAAATACACATAAAATAACGTAAATGTGTATTTTTCTATTTGTATTTTTATAAAAATATGCTTTATTTTATGGGTATTTTGCATCTTTATTTTCATACAAATTTACGTTATTTTATTGATATTCTGCTCATTCATTTTGATACGATTTGACATTATTCTATGTGTATTTTGTATATATTTTTCATACAAATTTACGTTATTTTATGTGTATTTGTTTATATATTTTGACACAAATTTACAATATTTTATGGGTATTTTGTATATATTTCAAAGAAATTTACCTAGTTTTATGTGTATTTTGAATATCTATTTTCATTCAAACTCAAATTATTTTTATGTATTTTTGTATATATTTCAATACAAATTTTAGTTAGGTTATGTGTATTTTGTAAATCTATTTTCATTTAAATATATATTATTTTATTGGTATTTTGTTGATTTATATTGATACGAATTTACATTATTTTATATGTACTTTGTATATATATTTTTATACGCATTTACATTATTTAATATTTATTTTGAGTATATAATTTTATACAAATTCATGGTATTTTATATTTTCATATAAATTTACATTATTTTATGTGTATTTTGTACTTATATTTCATTTAATATATACAAAAAATTCTAATTAAATAATGTAAATATGAATAAAAAAAATATATACAAAACACAAATAGAATAATGTAAAATCGTATTAAAATAAATACACAGAATGTAAATAAAATAATGTAAATTTGTATGAAAATAAAGATGCAAAATACCCATAAAATAACGCATTTTTTATAAATATACAAAATACACATGAAAGGATGTAAATACGTATAAAAATATATATACAAAATACACATTAAATAATGTAAATTCGCGTCAAAATAAATAAACAAAATGTCAATAAAAGAATGTGTATTTGTATGAAAATAAATATACAAAATACACATAAGATAACATAAATTTGTATAAAACTATATACAAAAATACACAAAAATAATTTAAATTTGTATGAAAATAAATATACAAAATACACATAAAATTAGGTAAATTTGTATTGAAATACATATACAAAATACACATAAAATACTGTAAATTTGAATGAAAATACATAAACAAATACATTTAAAATAACGTAAATTTGTATAAAAAATATATACAAAACACAAATAGAATAATGTAAAATCGTATCAAAATAAATACACAGAATATTAATAAAATAATGTAAATTTGTATGAAAATAAAGAAGCAAAATACCCATAAAATATATATATACAAAAATACACAAAAAATTTATTTGTATTAAAATAAATATACAAAATACACATACAATAAGGTAAATCTGTATTGAAATAGATATGCAAAATACATATAAAACAATGTAAATTTGTTTCAAAATATATATACGAATACACATAAAATAACGTAGATTTGTATAAAAATATATATACAAAATACACGTAAAATGAAGTAAATACGTATAAAAAATGTATACAAAATACACATAAAATAATGTAAATTCGTATCAAAATAAATAAACAAAATACCAATAAAAGAATGTGTATTTGTATAAATATAAATATACAAAATACACATAAAATAACGTAAATTTGTATAAAACTATATACAAAAATACAGAGAAGTAATTAAATTCGTATGAAAATAGATATACAAAATACAGATAAAATAAGCTAAATTTGAATTGAAATGTATATACAAAATACATAAAATAATGTAAATTTGTATCAAAATATTTATAAAAATACATATAATAACGTAAATTTGTTTAAAAATATATAAACAAAATACACATTAAGTAATGTAAATACGTATAAAAAATATGTACAAAATACACATATAATCATGTAATTCGTATCAAACTAAATAAACAAAATAGCAATAAAATAATGTAAATTTGTATGAGAAAACATATACAAATACATATAAAATAACGCTAATTTCTAGAAAAATATATGTCCAAAAATGAACGTAAAATAAATTAACTTTGGATAAAAATATATATACAAAACACATTAAATAATGTATTTGCGTACATAAAATAACCTAAATTTGTATAAAACTATATACAAAAATACACAAAATATTTTAAATTTGTATGAAAAGAAATATACAAAATACACATAAAATTAGGTTAATTTCTATTGAAATATATATACAAAATACACATAAAATAATGTAAATTTGAAAGAAAATATATAAACAAATACACATATAATAACGTAAATTTGTATGAAATATATATACAAAATACACATTAAATAATGTAAATATGTATAAAAAAATATATACAAAACACAAATAGAATAATGTAAAATCGTATCAAAATATATACACAGAATATTAATAAAATAATGTAAATTTGTATGAAAATTAAGATGCAAAATACCAATAAAATAACGCATTTTTTATAAAATTATTGATACCAAAATACACATAAAATATTTGAATTTGTATCAAAATAAATATACAAAATGCACATACAATAAGGTAAAATTGTATTGAAATAGATATGCAAAATACATATAAAATAATGTAAATTTGTTTCAAAAAATATATGCGAATACACATAAAATAACGTAGATTTCTATAAAAATACATATACAAAATACACATAAAATTAAGTAAATACGTATGAAAAAATGTATACAAAATACACATAAAATAATGTAAATTCGTATAAATATAAATAAACAATATAGCAATAAAAGAATGTGTATTTGAATAAATATAAATATACAAAATGCAGATAAAATAACGTTAATTTATATAAAACTATATACATAAAATAACGCAAATTTAAAATATAAGTACAAAAATGAACATAAAAAAAATTGCATGAAAAAATATATACAAAACACACAATAGATAATGTAAATTAGTATAAAAAAATGAATACAAAATACCTATGAAATAATTTAAATTCGTATCGAGTTAAATTAAGAATATACCAATAAAATAATGTAATTTTGGATGAAAATATATATAGAAAATACATAAAATAACCTAAATACAAATACAAATATACACATAAAATAATTTAAAATTGAATGAAATAAATATACAAAATAAACATAAAATAAGGTAAATTTGTAATGAAATATATGAAAAAATACACATAAAATAATATAAATTTGTATGAAAATATATATACAAATACACATTAAATAACATGAATTTGTATAAAATTTGTATCAAAATATATACGAATACACACAATAAAATAACGTAATTTTTTATGAAATTGTATATACAAAATACACATAAAATAATGAAAATTTGTATAAAAATATATAAACAAATACACATAAAATAATGTAAATTTGGATAAAATATATATACAAAATAAACCTTAAATAATGTAAATATGTAAAAAAAATATATACAAAATACACATAGAATAATGTTAAATCGTATAAAAATAAATAAAGAGAATATCAATAAAATAATGTAAATTTGTATGAAAATAAAGCTGCAAAATATCCATATAATAACGCATATTTGCATAAAAATATATACAAAAATACATATAAAATAATTAAATTTGTATTAAAATAAATATACAAAATGCACGTACAATTAAGAAAATTTGTATTGAAATAGATATGCAAAATACACATCAATAATGTAAATTTGTATCAAAATATATATACGAATACTCATAAAATAGAGAAAATTTCTATGAAAATATACATACAAAATAGATATACAAAATACACATATAACTAGTTAAATTTGTATTTAAATACATGTACAAAAAATACATAAAATAATGTAGATTTGTATGAAATGAAAACAAATACATTTTATATAAAATATATATACAAAATGCACATAGAATAATGTAAAATCATACCAAATAAATACACAGAATATCAATAAAATAATGTAAATTTGTATGAAAATAAAGATGCAAAATACCCATAAAATAAAGCATATTTTTATAAAAATACATACACAAAAATACACATAGATTAATCAAATTTGTATTAAAATTAATATACAAAATGCACATACAATAATGTAAATTTGTATTGAAAAAATATGCAAAATACACATAAAACAATGTAAATTTGTTTCAAAATATATATACGAATACACATAAAATAACGTAGATTTCTATAGAAATATATATACAAAATACACTTGAAATAATGTAAATACGTATAAAAATATATATACAAAATACACATTAAATAATGTTAATTCGTGTCAAATAAATAAAAAAAATATCATGAAAAGAATGTGTATTTGTATGAAAATAGATATACAAAATACACATAAAATAACCTAAATTTGTATAAAACTATATACAAAAATAAACAAAAATAATTTAAACTTGTATGAAAATAAATATACAAAAAACATAAAATTAGGTAAATTTGTATTGAAATACATATACAAAATACACATAAAATAATGTAAATTTGAATGAAAATATATAAACATATAGACTTAAAATATCGTAAATTTGTATCAAATATATATACAAAAAACACTTTAAATAATGTAAATATGTATAAAAAAATATATACAAAACAAAAATAAAATAATGTAAAATCGTATCAAAATAAATACAGAAAATATTAATAAAATAATGTAAATTTGTATGAAAATTAAGATTCAAAATACCCATGTCATGTGTATTCGTATATATATTTTGAAACAAATTTACATTGTTTATATGTATTTTGCATATCTATTTTTGTGTATTCTGTATTTATTTTTGTTATACATAGAATAATGTAAAATCGTATCAAAATAAGTACACAGAATATCAATAAAATAATTTAAATTTGTATGAAAACAAAGATGCAAAATACCCATAAGATAAAGCATATTTTTTTTTAAATACATATACAAAAATACACATAGAATAATTAAATTTGTATTAAAATTAATATACAAAATGCACACATACAATAAGGTAAATTTGTATTGAAAAAAAACGCATAATACAAATAAAACATTGTAAATTTGTTTCAAAATATATATATATATATATATATATATATATATATATATATATATATATATATATATATATATATATATATATATATATATATATATATATATATATATATATATATATATATATATATATATATATATATATATATATATATATATATATATATATATATGTAGATTCGTGTCAAAATAAATAAACAAAATATCATGAAAAGAATGTGTATTTGTATGAAAATAAATAATAGATAATAAATTTGTATGAAATATATATGCAAGATATACATTAAATAATGTAAATATGTATAAAAAAATATATAAAAAAACAAATAGAATAATGTAAGATCGTATCAAAATAAATACACCGAATATTAATAAAATAATGTAAATTTGTATGAAAATAAAGATGCAAAATTCCCATCAAATAGCGCATTTCTTATAAAAATATATATACCAAATACACATAAAATATTTAAATTTGTATTGAAATAAATGTACAAAATGCACATACAATAAGGTAAACTTCTATTGAAAGAGATATGCAAAAATACATATAAAACAAAGTAAATTTGTTTCAAAATATATATACGAATACACATAAAATAACGTAGATCTCTATAAAAATATATACAAAATACACATAAAATTAGGTAAATACGTATAAAAAATGTAAACAAAATACACATAAAATAATATAAATTCGAAACAAAATAAATAAACAAAATACCAATAAAAGAATGTGAATTTGTATAAATATAAATGTACAAAATACACATACAAAATAAACATAAAATAAGGTAAATTTGTAATGAAATATATGTACAAAATACACATAAAATAATGTAAATTTATATGAAAATATATATACAAATACACATAAAATACCATGAATTTGTATAAAATTATATATTCAAAATAAATATTAAATAATGTAAATGCGTATAAAATATATATATATATAAAAAGTACATATAAAATAATGTAAATTCGTATCAATATAAATCAACAAAATACCAATAAAATAATATATATTTGATTGAAAATAGATTTACAAAATACACATAACATAACTAAAATTTGTATTGAAATATATACAAAAAACATAAAAATAATTTGAGTTTGTATGAAAATAGATATTCAAAATACACATAAAAATAGGTAAATTTCTTTTGAAATATATATACAAAATACCCATAAAATATTGTAAATTTGTGTCAGAATATATAAACAAATACACATAAAATAACGTAAATTTGTTTGAAAAATATATACAAAATACACATAGAATAATGTCATATCGTATCAAAATGAATGAGCAGAATATCAATAAAATAACGTAAATTTGTATGAAAATAAAGATGCAAAATACCCATAAAATAAAGCATATTTTTATAAAAATACATATACAAAATACACATAGAATAATTAAATTTGTATTAAAATTAATATACAAAATGCATATACAATAAGGTAAATTTGTATTGAAAAAATATGCAAAATACACATAAAAGTGTAAATTTGTTTAAAAATCGATATACGAATACACATAATATAACGTAGATTTCTATAGAAAGATATATACAAAATACCCATGAAATGATGTAAATACGTATAAAAATATATATACAAAATACACATTAAATAATTTAAATTCTCGTCAAAATAAATAAACAAAATATCAATAAAAGAATGTGTATTTGTATGAAAATAGATATACAAAATACTCATAAAATAACCTAAGTTTGTATAAAACTATATACAAAAATACACAAAATAATTTAAATTTGTATGAAAATAAATATACAAAATACACATAAAATTATTTTGTATATCTATTTTATACAAATGTACGTTATTTTATGTGAATTTGTTTTCATTTCATACAAATTTACATTATTTTATGTGTATTTTGTACATGTATTTAAATACAAATTTAACTAATTACATATTTTTATAAAAATACATATACAAAAATACACATAGATTAATCAAATTTGTATTAAAATTAATATACAAAATACACATACAATAAGGTAAATTTGTATTGAAAAAATATGCAAAATACACATAAAACAATGTAAATTTGTTTCAAAATATATATACGAATACACATAAAATAACGCAGATTTCTATAGAAATATATATACAAAATACAATTGAAATAATGTATATACGTATAAAAATATATATATACAAAATACACATTAAATAATGTTAATTCGTGTCAAAATAAATAAACAAAATATCATGAAAAGAATGTGTATTTGTATGAAAATAGATATACAAAATACACATAAAATAACCTAAATTTGTATAAAACTATAAACAAAAATACACAAAAATAATTTAAACTTGTATGAAAATAAATATACAAAAAACATATAAAATTAGGTAAATTTGTATTGAAATACATATACAAAATACACATAAAATAATGTAAATTTGAAAGAAAATATATAAACATATAGACTTAAAATAACGTAAATTTGTATTAAATATATATACAAAAAACACATTAAATAATGTAAATATGTATAAAAAATATATACAAAACACAAATAAAATAATGTAAAATCGTATCAAAATAAATACAGAAAATATTAATAAAATAATGTAAATTTGTATGAAAATTAAGATGCAAAATACCCATAAAATAACGCATTTTTTATAAAAATATATATACGAAAAAACATAAAATATTTGATTTTGTATTAAAATAAATAGATATACAAAATACACATAAAATAAGCTAAATTTGAATTAAAATATATATACAAAATACATAAAATAATGTAAATTTGTATCAAAATACCTATACAAATACACATATAATAACGTAAATTTGTATAAAAATATATAAACAAAATACACATTAAATAATGTAAATACATATAAAAAAAATGTAAAAAATACACAAATAATCATGTAATTCGTATCAAAATAAATAGACAAAATACCAATAAAATAATGTAAATTTCTATGAGAAAACATATACAAAATACACATGAATAACGCAAATATCAATAAAAATATATATAATATAATATATTTTTATACATATTTAAAATATTTAATGTATATTTTGTATATATATATTTTATCCAAATTTGCGTGATTTTATATGTATTTGTTTATATATTTTCATACAAATTTACATTATTTTATGTGAGCTTTGTATATGTATTTCAATACAAATTTGCCTAACTTTATGTGTATTTTGCATATCTATTTTCAAACAAATTTAAATTATTTTTGTGTATTTTTGTATATATTTTTATACAAATTCTAGTTATTTTATTTGTTTTTTGTATATATATTTTCCTACAAATATACATTCTTTTATTGGAATTTTGTGTATTTAATTTTTTACGAATTTACATTATTTTATGTGTATTTTGTATATATATTTTTCTACTTATTTAAACTATTTTATGTGTATTTTATATATACATTTTCATAAAAATTTACGTTATTTTATTGTGTGTATTCGTATATATTTTGAAACATTTTATACAAATTCATGTTATTTTATGTGTATTTGTATATATATTTTCATACAAATTTATATTATTTTATGTGTATTCTTACATATATTTTATTACAAATTTACCTTATTTTATGTTTATTTTGTATATTTATTTCATTCAATTTTAAATTATTTAATGTGTATATTTGTATTTGTATTTAGGTTATTTTATGTGTGTTTTCTATATATATTTTCATCCAAAATTACATTATTTTATTGTTATTTTCTTAATTTAACTCGATACGAATTTAGATTATTTCATAGGTATTTTGTATACATATTTTAATACTCATTTACATTATCTAATGTGTGTTTTGTATATATTTTTTATGCAAACTAATTTTATGTGCATTTTTGTACATATATTTTATAGAAACTTAAAACGTTATTTTATGTGTATTTTGTATATGTTTTCTCATACAAATTTACATTATTTAATTAGTTTTTTGTTTATTAATTTTGATACGAATGACTTGATTATTGGTGTATTTTGTAAATATTTTTTTATACGTATTTACATTACTTAATGTGTATTTTCTTTATATATTTTTTTTACAAATTTACGTTATTATATGTGTATTTGTTAAAAATATTTTGAAACGAATTTACTTTATTTTATGGATTTTGTATATATATTTCAATTCAAATTTAGCTTATTTTGTGTGCATTTTGTATATCTATTTTCATGCAAATTTAATTACTTGTGTATTTTTGTATATAGTTTTATACAAATTTACGTTATTTTATGTGCATTTTGTATATTTATATTTATACAAATACACATTCTCTTATTGGTATTTTGTTTATTTATATTTATACGAATTTACATTATTTTATGTGTATTTTGTATACATTTTTGATTCGTATTTACTTAATTTTATTTGTATTTTGTATATATATATTTAGAGAAATCTACGTTATTTTATGTGTATTCGTATATATATTTTGAAACAAATTTACATTGTTTTATATGTTTTTTGCATATCTATTTCAATACAAATTTACCTTATTGTATGTGCATTTTGTATATTTATTTTAATACAAATTCAAATATTTTATGTGTATTTTGGTATATATAATTTTATAAAAAATGCGTTATTTTATAGGTATTTTGCATCTTAGTTTTCATACAATTGTACATTATTTTATTAATATTCTGTGTATATATTTTGATACGATTTTATATTATACTATTTGTGTTTTGTATATATTTTTTTATACATATTTTCATTATTTAAAGTGTATTTTTTATATATAATATACAAATTAACGTCATTTTAAGTGTATTTGTTTATATAATTTCATTCAAATTTACATTATTTTAAGTGTATTTTATATATGTATTTCAATACAAATTTACCTAATTTTCTGTGTATTTTGTATATTTATTTTCATACAAATTTAAATTATTTTTGTGTTTTTTTGTATATACATATAGAGTAAATTTCTATGAAAATATATATTCAAAATACATATAAAATTATGTAAATAAGTATAAAATATATATATCAAATACACCTAAAAAAATGAAAATTCGTATCAAAATAAATAAACAAAATTCCGATAAAAGAACGTATATTTGTAGGAAAATAAATATACAAAATACACATAAAATTAGGAAAATTTGAATAAAAATATATACAAAAAAACAAAAAAATAAATTTCAATTTGTATGAAAATAGATATACAAAATACACATATAATTAGTTAAATTTGTATTTAAATACATGTACAAAATACACATAAAATAATGTAAATTTGTATGAAATGAAAACAAATTCACATAAAATAACGTACATTTGTATAAAATAGATATACAAAATATACATAGAATAATGTAAAATCGTATCAAAATAAATACACAGAATATCAATAAAATAATGTAATTTTGTATGAAAATAAAGGTGCAAAATACCCATAAAATAAAGCATATTTTTTTAAAAATACATATACAAGAATACACATAGAATAATTAAATTTGTATCAAAATTAATATACAAAATGCACGTACAATAAGGGAAATTTGTATTGAAAAAATATACAAAAAGCACATAAAACAATGTATATTTGTTTCAAAATATATATACGAATACACATAAAATAACGTATATTTCTATAGAAATATATATAAAAAATACACATGAAATGACGGAAATACGTACAAAAAAATATATACACAATACACATTAAATAATATAAATTCGCATCAAAATAAATAAACAAAATATCAATAAAAGAATGTGTATTTGTATGAAAATAGATATACAAAATACACATAAAATATTGTAAATTTGTATAAAACTCTATTAAAAAAATACACAAAAATAATTTAAATTTGTATAAAAATATATATACAAAATACACATAAAACTAGTTGAATTTCTATTGAAATACATATACAAAATACACATAAAATAATGTAAATTTGAATGAAAATATATAAACAAATACACTTAAAATAACGTAAATTTGTATGAAATATATATAGAAAATACACATTAAATAATGTAAATATGTATAAAAAAATATATACAAAACACAAATAGAATAATGTAAAATAGTATCAAAATAAATACACAGAATATTAATAAAATAATGTAAATTTGTATGAAAATAAAGACGCAAAATACCCATAAAACAACGCATTTTTTATGAAAATATATATACCAAAATACACATAAAATATTTAAATTTGTATTACAATAAATATACAAAATGCACATACAATAAGGTAAATTTGTATTGAAATAGATATGCAAAATACACATAAAACAATGTAAATTTGTTTCAAAATATATATACGAATACACATAAAATAACGTAGATTTCTATAAAAATATATATACAAAATACACATAAAATGAAGTACATACGTATAAGAAAATGTATACAAAATACACATAAAATAATGTAAACTCGTATCAAAATAAATAAACTAAATGCCAATAAAAGAATGTTTACTTGTATAAATATAAATATACAAAATACACATAAAATAACGTAAAATTGTATAAAACTATATACAAAAATAAACAAAAATAATTAAATTTGAATGAAAATAGATATACAAAACACACATAAAATAATCTAAATTTGAATTGAAATAAATATAGAAAATACATAAAATAATGTAAATTTGTATCAAAATATATATTCAAATACACATATATTAAAATTAATATACAAAATGCGTATATAATAAGGTAAATTTGTATTGAAAAAATATGCAACATACACGTTTACTCATACAAATTTATATTATTTTATTGGTATTTTGTTTATTTATTTTGATACGAATTACATGATTATATGTGTATTTTGTACATATTTTTTTATACGTATTTACATTATTTAATGTGTATTTTGTTTATATATTTTCATACAAATTTACGTTATTATATGTGTATTTGTATAAATATTTTGATACAAATTTACTTTATTTCATGTATTTTGTATATATATTTAAATTCAAATTTAGCTTATTTTGTGTGTATTTTGTATATCTAATTTCATACAAATTTAATTACTTCTGTGTATTTTTGTATATAGTTTTATATAAATTTACGTTATTTTATGTGTATTTTGTATATTTATATTTATACAAATACAAATTCTTTTATTAATATTTTGTTTATTTATTTTGATACGAATTTACATTATTTTATGTGTATTTTGTATACATTTTTGATACGTATTTACTTCATTTTGTATTATGTATATATTTTTATAGATATCTACGTTATTATATGTGTATTCGTATATATTTTGAAACAAATTTACATTGTTTTATATGTATTTTGCATATCTATTTCAATACAAATTTACCTTATTGTATGTGTTTTTTGTATATTTATTTTAATACAAATTTAATTTTTTGATGTGTATTTTGGTATATATATTTAAAAAAAAATGCGTTATTTTATGGGTAATTTGCTTCTTTATTTTCATACAAATTTACATTATTTTATTAATATTCTGTGTATTTATTTTGATACGATTTTACATTATTCTATTTGTGTTTTGTACATATTTTTTTATACAAATTTACGTTATTTTAAGTGTATTTGTTTATGTATTTTCATTCAAATTTACATTATTTTATGTGTATTTTGTGTATGTATTTCAATACAAATTTACCTAATTTATGTGTATTTTGTATATTTATTTTCATACAAATTTAAAATATTTTTGTGTATTTTTGTATATAGTTTGATACAAATTTAGGTTATTTTATGTGTATTTTGTATATCTATTTTCATACAAATACACATTCTTTTATTGATATTTTGTTTATTTATTTTGACGCGAATTTTATGTGAATTTGTTATCATTTCATACAAATTTACATTATTTTATGTGTATTTTGTACATGTATTTAAATACAAATTTAACTAATTATATGTGTATTTTGTATATCTATTTTCATACAAATTGATTTTTTTTTGTTTTTTTGTATATATTTTTATTCAAATTTTCGTAATCTTATAAAAATATATATACCAAAATACACATAAAATATTTAAATTTGCATTGAAATAAATATACAAAATGCACATACAATAAGGTAAATTTGTATTGAAAGAGATATGCAAAAATACATATAAAAGAATGTAAATTTGTTTCAAAATATATATACGAATACATATAAAAAACGTAGATTTCTATAAAAATATATATACAAAATACACATAAAATTAAGTAAATACGTATAAAAAAATGTATACAAAATACACATAAAATAATGTAAATTCGAATTAAAATAAATAAACAAAATACCAATAAAAGAATGTGTATTTGGATAAATATAAATATACAAAATACACATACAAAATAAACATAAAATAAGGTAGATTTGTAAAAAAAATATATGTACAAAATACACATAAAATAATGTAAATTTATATAAAAATATATATACAAATACACATAAAATACCATGAATTTGTATAAAAATATATATTCAAAATAAATATTAAATAATGTAAAAGCGTATAAAAATATATATACAAAGTACATATAAAATAATGTAAATTCGTATCAATATAAATCAACAAAACACCAATAAAATAATATATATTTGAATGAAAATAAATTTACAAAATACACATAACATAACTAAAATTTGTATCAAAATATATACAAAAATACATAGAAATAATTTGAGTTTGTATGAAAATAGATATACAAAATACACATATAATTAGTTAAATTTGTATTTAAATACATGTACAAAATACACATAAAATAATGTAAATTTGTATGAAATGAAAACAAATTCACATAAAATAACGTACATTTGTATAAAATAGATATACAAAATATACATAGAATAATGTAAAATCGTATCAGAATAAATACACAGAATATCAATAAAATAATGTAATTTTGTATGAAAATAAAGGTGCAAAATACCCATAAAATAAAGCATATTTTTTTTAAAAATACATATACAAGAATACACATAGAATAATTAAATTTGTATTAAAATTAATATACAAAATGCACGTACAATAAGGGAAATTTGTATTGAAAAAATATACAAAATGCACATAAAACAATGTATATTTGTTTCAAAATATATATACGAATACACATAAAATAACGTATATTTCTATAGAAATATATATAAAAAATACACATGAAATGACGGAAATACGTACAAAAAAATATATACACAATACACATTAAATAATATAAATTCGCATCAAAATAAATAAACAAAATATCAATAAAAGAATGTGTATTTGTATGAAAATAGATATACAAAATACACATAAAATATTGTAAATTTGTATAAAACTCTATTAAAAAAATACAAAAAATAATTTAAATTTGTATAAAAATATATATAAAAAATACACATAAAACTAGTTGAATTTCTATTGAAATACATATACAAAATACACATAAAATAATGTAAATTTGAATGAAAATATATAAACAAATACACTTAAAATAACGTAAATTTGTATGAAATATATATAGAAAATACACATTAAATAATGTACATATGTATAAAAAATATATACAAAACACAAATAGAATAATGTAAAATAGTATCAAAATAAATACACAGAATATTAATAAAATAATGTAAATTTGTATGAAAATAAAGACGCAAAATACCCATAAAACAACGCATTTTTTATGAAAATATATGTGAAAAATACATAAAATATTTAAATTTGTATTACAATAAATATACAAAATGCACATACAATAAGGTAAATTTGTATTGAAATAGATATGCAAAATACACATAAAACAATGTAAATTTGTTTCAAAATATATATACGAATACACATAAAATAACGTAGATTTCTATAAAAATATATATACAAAATACACATAAAATGAAGTAAATACGTATAAGAAAATGTATACAAAATACACATAAAATAATGTAAACTCGTATCAAAATAAATAAACTAAATGCCAATAAAAGAATGTTTACTTGTATAAATATAAATATACAAAATACACATAAAATAACGTAAAATATACAAAAATAAACAAAAATAATTAAATTTGTATGAAAATAGATATACAAAACAAACATAAAATAAGCTAAATTTGAATTGAAATAAATATAGAAAATACATAAAATAATGTAAATTTGTATCAAAATATATATTCAAATACACATATATTAAAATTAATATACAAAATGCGTATATAATTAGGTAAATTTGTATTGAAAAAATATGCAACATACACGTTTACTCATACAAATTTATATTATTTTATTGGTATTTTGTTTATTTATTTTGATACGAATTACATGATTATATGTGTATTTTGTACATATTTTTTGATACGTATTTACATTATTTAATGTGTATTTTGTTTATATATTTTCATACAAATTTACGTTATTATATGTGTATTTGTATAAATATTTTGATACAAATTTACTTTATTTCATGTATTTTGTATATATATTTCAATTCAAATTTAGCTTATTTTGTGTGTATTTTGTATATATTTTCATACAAATTTAATTACTTCTGTGTATTTTTGTATATAGTTTTATATAAATTTACGTTATTTTATGTGTATTTTGTATATTTATATTTATACAAATACACATTCTTTTATTGCTATTTTGTTTATTTATTTTGATACGAATTTACATTATTTTATGTGTATTTTGTATACATTTTTTTATACGTATTTACTTCATTTTGTGTATTTTGTATATATATTTTTATAGAAATCTACGTTATTATATGTGTATTCGTATATATATTTTGAAACAAACTTACATTGTTTTATATGTATTTTGCATATCTATTTCAATACAAATTTACCTTATTGTATGTGTTTTTTCTATATTTATTTTAATACAAATTTAATTTTTTGATGTGTATTTTGGTATATATATTTTTATAAATAAAAAAAATGCGTTATTTTATGGGTATTTTGCTTCTTTATTTTCATACAAATTTACATTATTTTATTAATATTCTGTGTATTTATTTTGATGCGATTTTACATTATTCTATTTGTGTTTTGTACATATTTTTTTATACAAATTTACGTTATTTTAAGTGTATTTGTTTATGTATTTTCATTCAAATTTACATTATTTTATGTGTATTTTGTGTATGTATTTCAATACAAATTTACCTAATTTTATGTGTATTTTGTATATTTATTTTCATACAAATTTAAAATATTTTTGTGTATTTTTGTATATAATTTGATACAAATTTAGGTTATTTTATGTGTATTTTGTATATCTATTTTCATACAAATACACATTCTTTTATTGATATTTTGTTTATTTATTTTGACGCGAATTTTATGTGAATTTGTTATCATTTCATACAAATTTACATTATTTTATGTGTATTTTGTACATGTATTTAAATACAAATTTAACTAATTATATGTGTATTTTGTATATCTATTTTCATACAAATTGAAATTTATTTTTTTGTTTTTTTGTATATATTTTTATTCAAATTTTCGTAATCTTATAAAATATATATACCAAAATACACATAAAATATTTAAATTTGCATTGAAATAAATATACAAAATGCACATACAATAAGGTAAATTTGTATTGAAAGAGATATGCAAAAATACATATAAAAGAATGTAAATGTGTTTCAAAATATATATACGAATACAAATAAAAAAACGTAGATTTCTATAAAAATATATATACAAAATACACATAAAATTAAGTAAATACGTATAAAAAAATTTATACAAAATACACATAAAATAATGTAAATTCGAGTTAAAATAAATAAACAAAATACCAATAAAAGAATGTGTATTTGGATAAATATAAATATACAAAATACACATACAAAATAAACATAAAATAAGGTAGATTTGTAAAAAAATATATGTACAAAATACACATAAAATAATGTAAATTTATATAAAAATATATATACAAATACACATAAAATACCATGAATTTGTATAAAAATATATATTCAAAATAAATATTAAATAATGTAAAAGCGTATAAAAATATATATACAAATACAGATACAAAAATACACATCGAATAATTAAATTTGTATTAAAATTAATATACAAAATGCGTATATAATAAGGTAAATTTGTATTGAAAAAATATGCAACATACACGTTTACTCATACAAATTTATATTATTTTATTGGTATTTTGTTTATTTATTTTGATACGAATTACATGATTATATGTGTATTTTGTACATATTTTTATACGTATTTACATAATTTAATGTGTATTTTGTTTATATATTTTCATACAAATTTACGTTATTATATGTGTATTTGTATAAATATTTTGATACAAATTTACTTTATTTCATGTATTTTGTATATATATTTCAATTCAAATTTAGCTTATTTTGTGTGTATTTTGTATATATTTTCATACAAATTTAATTACGTCTGTGTATTTTTGTATATAGTTTTATATAAATTTACGTTATTTTATGTGTATTTTGTATATTTATATTTATACAAATACACATTCTTTTATTGGTATTTTGTTTATTTATTTTGATACGAATTTACATTATTTAATGTTTTTTGTATACATTTTTTTATACGTATTTACTTCATTTTATGTGTATTTTGTATATATATTTTTATAGAAATCTACGTTATTTTATGTGTATTCGTATATATATTTTGAAACAAATTTACATTGTTTTATATGTATTTTGCATATCTATTTCAATACAAATTTACCTTATTGTATGTGTTTTTTGTATATTTATTTTAATACAAATTTAATTTTTTGATGTGTATTTTGGTATATATTTTTATAAAAAAAAAATGCGTTATTTTATGGGTATTTTGCTTCTTTATTTTCATACAAATTTACATTATTTTATTAATATTCTGTGTATTTATTTTGATACGATTTTACATTATTCTATTTGTGTTTTGTACATATTTTTTATACAAATTTACGTTATTTTAAGTGTATTTGTTTATGTATTTTCATTCAAATTTACATTATTTTTTGTGTATTTTGTGTATGTATTTCAATACAAATTTACCTAATTTTATGTGTATTTTGTATATTTATTTTCATACAAATTTAGAATATTTTTGTGTATTTTTGTATATAGTTTGATACAAATTTAGGTTATTTTATGTGTATTTTGTATATCTATTTTCATACAAATACACATTCTTTTATTGATATTTTGTTTATTTATTCTGACGCGAATTTACATTATTTAATGTGTATTTTGTATATATTTTTATACGTATTTACATCATTTCATGTGTATTTTGTATAGTTTTAAACAAATTTATATTATTTAATGTGTATTTTGTATATATATATTTATACAAATACACATTCTTTTATTGGTATTTTGTTTATTTATTTTGATACTAATTTACATTATTTTATGTGTATTTTGTATACATTTTTTATACGTATTTACTTAATTTTATGTGTATTTTGTATATATATTTTTATAGAAATCTACCTTATTTCATGTGTATTCGTATATATATTTTGAAACAAATTTACATTGTTTATATGTATTTTGCATATCTATTTTTGTGTATGTATTTATTTTTGTTATACATAGAATAATGTAAAATCGTATCAAAATAAGTACACAGAATATCAATAAAATAATTTAAATTTGTATGAAAATAAAGATGCAAAATACCCATAAGATAAAGCATATTTTTTTTAAAAAATACATATACAAAAATACACATAGAATAATTAAATTTGTATTAAAATTAATATACAAAATGCACACATCCAATAAGGTAAATTTGTATTGAAAAAAAACGCAAAATACAAATAAAACAGTGTAAATTTGTTTCAAAATATATATACGAATACACATAAAATAACGTAGATTTCTATAGAAATATATATACAAAATACACATGAAATTATGTAAATACGTATAAAAATATATATATAAAATACATATTAAGTAATGTAAATTCGTGACAAAATAAATAAACAAAATATCATGAAAAGAATGTGTATTTGTATGAAAATAAATAATAGATAATAAATTTGTATGTAATATATATGCAAGATACATTTAAATAATGTAAATATGTATAAAAGAAAATATATACAAAAAACAAATAGAATAATGTAAAATCGTATCAAAATAAATACACCGAATATTAATAAAATAATGTAAATTTGTATGAAAATAAAGATGCAAAATTCCCATCAAATAGCGCATTTCTTATAAAAATATATATACCAAAATACACATAAAATATTTAAATTTGTATTGAAATAAATATACAAAATGCACATACAATAAGGTAAACTTCTATTGAAAGAAATATGCAAAAATACATATAAAACAATGTAAATTTGTTTCAAAATATATATACGAATACACATAAAATAACGTAGATTTCTATAAAAATATATATACAAAATATACATAAAATTAAGTAAATACGTATAAAAAAATGTAAAGAAAATACACATAAAATAATGTAAATTCGAAACAAAATAAATAAACAAAATGCCAATAAAAGAATGTATATCTATTTATTTTAATACAAAATCAAATATTTTATGTTTTTTCGTATATATATTTTTATAAAAAATGCGTTATTTTATGGGTATTTTGCATCTTAATTTTCATACAAATTTACATTATTTTATTAATATTTTCTGTATTTATTTTGATACGATTTTACATTATTTTATTTATGTTTTGTATATATTTTTTTATACATATTTACATTATTTAATGTGTTTTTTGTATATATATTTGATACATATTTACGTTATTTTAAGTTATTTTATGTGTATTTGTTTATATATTTTGACACAAATTTACAATATTTTATTGGTATTTTGTATATATATTTCAAAAGAAATTTACCTAGTTTTATATGTATTTTGAATATCTATTTTCATACAAACTCAAATTATTTTTATGTATTTTTGTATATATTTCAATACAAATTTTAGTTATGTTATGTGTATTTTGTAAATCTATTTTCATTTAAATATATATTATTTTATTGGTATTTTGTTGATTTATATTGATACGAATTTACATTATTTTATATGTACTTTGTATATATATTTTTATACGCATTAACATTATTTAATATTTATTTTGAATATATAATTTTATACAAATTCATGGTATTTTATGTGTATTTGTATATATTTTCATATAAATTAACATTATTTTATGTGTATTTTGTACATATATTTCATTACAAATTTACCTTATTTTATGTTTATTTTGTATGTGTATTTTGTACACTTATATTTATACAAATACACATTCTTTTATTGGTATTTTGTTTATTTATTTTATTTAGAGTTTACATTATTTTATGTATATTTTGTTTACATTTTTTATACGTATTTACTTAATTTTATGTGTATTTTGTATATATATTTTTATAGAAATCTACGTTATTTTATGTGTATTCGTATATATATTTTGAAACAAATTTACATTGTTTTATATGTATTTTTGCATATCTCTTTCAATAGAAGTTTACCTTATTGTATGTGCATTTTGTATATTTATTTCAATACAAATTTAAATATTTTATGTGTATACATGTACAAAAAATACATAAAATAATGTAGATTTGTATGAAATGAAAACAAATACATTTTATATAAAATATATATACAAAATACACATAGAATAATGTAAAATCATATTAAAATAAATACACAGAATATCAATAAAATAATGTAAATTTGTATGAAAATAAAGATGCAAAATACCCATAAAATAAAGCATATTTTTATAAAAATACATATACAAAAATACACATAGATTAATCAAATTTGTATTAAAATTAATATACAAAATGCACATACAATAAGGTAAATTTGTATTGAAAAAATATGCAAAATACACATAAAACAATGTAAATTTGTTTCAAAATATATATACGAATACACATAAAATAACGCAGATTTCTATAGAAATATATATACAAAATACACTTGAAATAATGTAAATACGTATAAAAATATATATACAAAATACACATTAAATAATGTTAATTCGTGTCAAAATAAATAAACAAAATATCATGAAAAGAATGTGTATTTGTATGAAAAAAAGATATACAAAATACACATAAAATAACCTAAATTTGTATAAAACTATAAACAAAAATACACAAAAAAATTTAAACTTGTATGAAAATAAATATACAAAAAACATATAAAATTAGGTAAATTTGTATTGAAATACATATACAAAATACACATAAAATAATGTAAATTTGAATGAAAATATATAAACATGTAGACTTAAAATAACGTAAATTTGTATCAAATATATATACAAAAAACACATTAAATAATGTAAATATGTATAAAAAAATATATACTAAACACAAATAAAATAATGTAAAATCGTATCAAAATAAATACAGAAAATATTAATAAAATAATGTAAATTTGTATGAAAATTAAGATGCAAAATACCCATAAAATAACGCATTTTTTATAAAAATATATATACGAAAAAACATAAAATATTTGATTTTGTATTAAAATAAATAGATATACAAAATACACATAAAATAAGCTAAATTAAATGAAAAATATATACGAAATACACATAGAATAATGTAAAATCGTATCAAAATAAATACACAGAATATCAATAAAATAATGTAATTTTGTATGAAAATAAAGATGCAAAATACCCATAAAATAAAGCATATTTTTTTTAAAAATACATATACAAAAATACTCATAGAATAATTAAATTTGTATTAAAATTAATATACAAAATGCACGTACAATAAGGTAAATTTGTATTGAAAAAATATACAAAATGCACATTAAAGCGTAAATTTGTTTAAAAATCTATATACGAATACACATAAAATAACGTAAATGTATAATATATATATATATATATATATATATATATATATATATATATATATATATATATATATATATATATATATATATATATATATATATATATATATATATATATATATATATATATATATATATATATATATATATATACAAAATACACATTAAATAATTTAAATTCTCGTCAAAATAAATAAACAAAATATCAATAAAAGAATGTGTATTTGTATGAAAATAGATATACAAAATACTCATAAAATAACCTAAGTTTGTATAAAACTATATACAAAAATACACAAAAATAATTTAAATTTGTATGAAAATAAATATACAAAATACACATAAAATTAGGTAGATTTGTATTGAAATACATATACAAAATACACATAAATAATGGAAATTTGAATGAAAATATATAAACATATACACTTAAAATAACGTAAATTTGTATCAAATATATATACAAAATACTAATTAAATAATGTAAATATGTATAAAAAAATATATACAAAACACAAATAGAATAATGTAAAATCGTATCAAAATAAATACACAGAATATTAACTAAATAATGTAAATTTGTATGAAAATAAAGATGCAAAATAGCCATAAAATAACGATTTTTTTATAAAAATATATATATACCAAAATACACATAAAATATTAAAATTTGTATTAAAATAAATATAAAAAATGCACATACTGTAAGGTAAATTTGTATTGAAATAGATATGCAAAATACATATAAAACAATGTAAATTTGTTTCAAAATATATATACGAATACACATAAAATAACGTTGATTTCTATAAAAATATATACAAAATACACATAAAATGAAGTAAATACGTATTAAAAAATGAATACAAAATACACATAAAAATCGTATCAAAATAAATAAACAAAATACCAGTAAAAGAATGTGTATTTGTATAAATATAAATATACAAAATACACATAAAATATCGTAAATTTGGATAAAACTATATACAAAAATACACAGAACAAATACACATTCTTTTATTGGTATTTTGTTTATTTATTTTGTTTCGAATTTATATTATTTTATGTGTATTTTGTTTACATTTTTTTATACGTATTTACCTAGTTTTATGTGTATTTTGTATATATATTTTTATAGAAATCTACGTTTTGTATATTTATTTCAATACAAATTTAAATATTTTATGTGTATTTTGGTATACATATTTTTATAAGAAATGCGCTACTTGATGGGAATTTTGCATCTTTATTTTCATACAAATTTACATTATTTTATTAATATTCGGTGTATTTATTTTGATACGATTTTACATTATTCTATTTGTTTTTTGTATATATATATTTTTTATACATATTTACATTATTTAATGTATCTTTATATATATTACATACAAATTTATTATCTATTATTTATTTTCATACAAATACACATTCTGTTAAGGATATTTTGGGTATTTATTTTGTCACGAATTTACATTATTAAGATGTATTATATATAGATATATATATAGATATATATATATATATATATATATATATCTATATATATATATATATATATATATATATATATATATATATATATATATATATATATATATATATATATATATATATATATATATATATATATATATATATATATATATTTATACGTATTTACATAATTTCTTGTGTATTTTGTATATATATTTCTATAGAAATCTACGTTATTTTATGTGTATTCGTATATATATTTTGAAACAAATTTACAGTTTTATTTGTATTTTGCGTTTTTTTTTTTTAATACAAATTTCCCTTATTGAATGAGTGCATTTTGTATATTAATTTTAATACAAATTTAATTATTCTATGTGTATTTTTGTATATGTATTTTTAAAAAAAATATGCTTTATCTTATGGGTATTTTGCATCTTTATTTTCATACAAATTTAAATTATTTTATTGATATTCTGTGTACCTATTTTGATACGATTTTACATTATTCTATGTATAACAAAAATAAATTCAGAATACACAAAAATAGATATGCAAAATACATATAAACAATGTAAATTTGTTTCAAAATATATATACGAATACACATGAAATAAGGTAGATTTCTATAAAAATATATATACAAAATACACATAAAATTAAGTAAATACGTATAAAAATGTACACAAAATACACATAAAATAATGTAAATTAGTATCAAAATAAATAAACAAAATACCAATAAAAGAATGTGTATTTGTATAAATATATATATACAAAATACACATTAAATTATATAACTTTGTTTAAAACTATACGAAATACACATGAAATGATGTAAATTCGTATAACAATATATAAACAAAATACACATTAAATAATGTAAATTCGCGTCAAAATAAATAAACAAAATATAAATAAAAGAATGTGTATTTGTATGAAAATAGATATACAAAATACACATAAAATCACCTAAATTTGTATCAAACTATATACAAAAATACACAAAATTTTTTTAAATTTGTATGGAAATAAATATACAAAATACACTTAAAATAAGGTAAATCTGTATTGAAATAGATATGCAAAATACATATAAAACAATGTAAATTTGTTTCAAAATATATATACGAATACACATAAAATAACGTAGATTTGTATAAAAATATATATACAAAATACACATGAAATGAAGTAAATACGTATAAGAAAATGTATACAAAATACACATAAAATAATGTAAACTCGTATCAAAATAAATAAACAAAATACCAATAAAAGAATGTGTATTTGTATAAATATAAATATACAAAATACACATAAAATAACGTAAATTTGTATAAAACTATACAAAAATACACAGAAGTAATTAAATTCGTATGAAAATAGATATACAAAATACAGATAAAATAAGCTAAATTTGAAATGAAATGTATATACAAAATACAATATTTTATGTGTATATTTGAATTTGTATTTAGGTTATTGTATGTGTATTTTGTATATATATTTTCATCCAAAATTTCATTATTTTATTGGTATTTTCTTAATTTAATTTGATACGAATTTAGATGATTTCATAGGTATTTTCTATACATATTTTTATACTCATTTACATTATCTAATGTGTGTTTTGTATATATATTTTTATGCAAATTTATTTTATGTTCATTTTTGTACATATATTTTTATAGAAATTTGCGTTATTTTATGTATATAGTTTTATATAAACTTACGTTATTTTATGTGCATTTTGTATATTTATATTTATACAAATACACATTCTTTTATTGGTATATTGTTTATTTACATGTATACGAAATTACATTATCTTATGTGTATTTTGTATACATTTTTTTATACGTATTTACTTTATTTTATATGTATTTTGTATATGTATTTTTATAGAAATCTACGTTATTTTATGTGTATTCGTATATATATTTTGAAACAAATTTACATTATTTTATATGTATTTTGCATATCTATTTCAATACAAATTTACCTTATTGTATGTGCATTTTGTATATTTATTTTAATACAAATTGAAATATTTTATGTGTATTTTGGTATCAATAATTTTATAAAAAAACGTAAATTTGTATAAAAAAATATGTACAAAACACAAATAGAATAATGTAAAATCGTATCAAAATAAATACACAGAATATTAATAAAATAATGTAAATTTGTATGAAAATAAAGAAGCAAAATACCCATAAAATAACGTATTTTTTTATTTATAAAATATATATATACCAAAATACACATCAAAAAATTAAATTTGTATTAAAATAAATATACAAAAAACACATACAATAAGGTAAATCTGTATTGAAATAGATATGCAAAATACATATAAAACAATGTAAATTTGTTTCAAAATATATATACGAATACACATAAAATAACGTAGATTTCTATAAAAATATATATACAAAATACACGTAAAATGAAGTAAATACGTATAAAAAAATGTATACAAAATACACATAAAATAATGTAAATTCGTATCAAAATAAATAAACAAAATACCAATAAAAGAATGTGTATTTGTATAAATATAAATATACAAAATACACATAAAATAACGTAAATTTATATAAAACTATATACAAAAATACACTTAAGTAATTAAATTTGTATGAAAATATATACAAAATACACACAAAATAAGCTAAATTTGAATTGAAATATAAATACAAAATACACATATTTTGCATATCTATTTTCAAACAAATTTAAATTATTTTTGTGTATTTTTGTATATATTTATTTTTGTTATACATAGAATAATGTAAAATCGTATCAAAATAAGTACACAGAATATCAATAAAATAATTTAAATTTGTATGAAAATAAAGATGCAAAATACCCATAAGATAAAGCATTTTTTTTAAATACATATACAAAAATACACATAGAATAATTAAATTTGTATTAAAATTAATATACATAATGCACACATACAAAAAGGTAAATTTGTATTGAAAAAAAAAAACGCAAAATACAAATAAAACAGTGTAAATTTGTTTCAATATATATATACGAATAGACATAAAAAACGTGTATATTGTATATCTATTTTCATACAAATACACATTCTTTGATTGATATTTTGTTTATTTATTTTGACGCGAATTTACATTATTTAATGTGTATTTTATATATATATTTTTATACGTGTTTACATCATTTGATGTGTATTTTGTATATATATTTCTATAAAAATCTACGTTGATTTATAAGTATTCGTATATAGATTTTGAAATAAATTTACACTGTTTTATGTGTATTTTGCATATTTTTTCAATACAAATTTACCTTATTGTATATGCATTTTGTATATTAATTTTAATACAAATTTAATTATGCTATGTGTATTTTTGTATATGTATTTATATAAAAATATGCTTTATTTTATAGGTATTTTGCATTTTTATTTTCATACAAATTTACATTATTTTATTTATATTCTGTTTTTTTTTTTAAACAATTTTACATTATTCTATGTGTATTTTGTATATCTATATTTATACGTATTTACTTAATTTTATGTGTATTTTGTATATATATTTTTATTGAAATCTACGTTATTTTATGTGTATTCGTATATATATTTTGAAACAAATTTACATTGTTTTATATGTATTTTTGCATATCTCTTTCAATACAAGTTTACCTTATTGTATGTGCATTTTGTATATTTATTTCAATGCAAATTTAAATATTTTATGTGTATTTTGGTATATATATTTTTATAAGAAATGCGCTATTTGATAGAATTTTGCTTCTTTATTTTCATTCAAATTTACATTATTTTATTAATATTCGGTGTATTTATTTTGTTACGATTTCACATTATTCTATTTGTTTTTTGTATATATTTTTTTTTTACATATTTACATTATTTAAAGTGTATCTTGCATATATATTTCATACAAATTTATTATCTATTATTTATTTTCATGCAAATACACATTCTTTTCATGATATTTTGTTTATTTATTTTGACACGAATTTACCTAGATATGTATTTTGTATATATATTTTATACATATTTACATAATTTCATGTATTTTGTATATATATTTCTATAGAAATCTACGTTATTTTATGTGTATTCGTATATATATTTTGAAACAAATTAACTTTGTTTTATATGTATTTTTGAATATCTCTTTCATTACATATTTACCTTACTGTATATGCATTTTGTATATTTATTTCAATACAAATTTAAATATTTTATGTGTATTTTGGTATACATATTTTTATAAAAAATGCGCTATTTCATGGGAATTTTGCATCTTTCTTTTCATACAAATTTACATTATTTTATTGATATTCTGTGTATTTATATTGATAGGATTTTACATTATTCTATTTCTTTTTTGTATATTTTTTTATACACATTTACATTATTTAATGTGTATCTTGCATATATATTTTATACAAATTTACGTTATTTTAAGTGTATTTGTTTATATATTTTCATTCAAATTTACATTATTTTATGTGTATTTTGTATATGTATTTCAATACAAATTTACCTAATTTTATGTGTATTTTGTATATTTCTTTTCATACAAATTTTAAAATTTTTTGTCTATTTTTGTATATAGTTTTATACAAATTTAGTTTATTTTATGTACGCATTTACCTTATTTAATGTGTGTTTTGTATATATATTTTATGCAAATTTACTTTATTTTATGTGCATTTTTGTACATATATTTTTTTTAGAAATTTGCGTTATTTTATGTGTATTTGTATATGTTATCTCATACAAATTTACATTATTTTATTGCTATTTTGTTTATTTATTTTGATACGAATGAAAATAGATATACAAAATATACATAAAATAAACTAAATTTGTATTAAAATATATATACAAAATACATAAAATAATGTTAATTTGTCTCAAAATATTTTAACAGATGCGCATAAAATAAGGTAAATTTGTTTTAAATATAGAAAATACATTAAATAATGTAAATATGTATAAAAAGAGACATAGTTTATAAGCTTTATGGATCTGATGGATTTCTATTGTTCTTAGTCTGTATTTGTATACAGCCTGAACGTTTTCACTGTCAACATCTGCTTGCGATGCCTTTCATATGCCTGCACGCAGGTCAACTTCATCCAATCAGCTTTATTTTCGTTATTCAAGCTTTTGAATCATCCAACTGAAGATCCACTTCGACTTCGACGTTGCAGCCCCTGCTCTACTGGCATTTTATGACCGACTTGGTCGCTCTTCCAGCTGCTTCGGCATCAATCTGGTACTATCTCAGTTTTTTCGACTGTTCAGTTCTTCCCAGCCTATTTCACGTCGATGATTCCACTCTGCATTGTCTTCTTTAACACATTCTTCAGAACTTAACGATCAGCCTCAGACCTGGTTCAAAACTTCCACTGACCTCAACATCTCAATCAGTTCAACTGAAACTTCATCTCTCGCCAGCTGGAGCATGCAATTTTTCTGGGACAGAGTGGCTCTCCACCTGCCGCACGCTCTTTCTGAACTTCACTGCTGCCGCACATCATGCTCATCTCAGCTGAACCTCACGCCGGTAGTCCTGAATTTCATTGTATTTCTCCTGCCTGAGCGATTTAATCCTCAGGACACCTCCTCCTGTGTGGTCTCGATCGGCCACCTCTTGATTTTTTTAGGAGCAGTGAGTAGCGCGCTTTTTTCATTAACGTTTGCTTGTGTGCCCCTGAACTGTCTCCCTTTGCTGTAAAAAATATATATATATATATATATATATATATATATATATATATATATATATATATATATATATATATATATATATATATATATATATATATATATATATATATATATATGTGTGTGTGTGTATTTATATATATATATATATATATATATATATATATATATATATATATATATATATATATATATATTTTTTTTTTACAACAAAGGAGGCAGCTTACAAGATACAAAAGAGAAAACAATAATAAAAAAGCCTGCTACTGCTGCTCCTAAAAAGAAACAAAGAGGTGGCTGAAAGCAAGATCAAATACGGGAGGAGAGATGTCCTGATACCTCCTCTTGAAAGAGTTCATGTCGTAGGCAGGAGTAAATACAGATGAAGGAAGATTGTTCCAGAGTTTACTAACGTGAGGGATGAAAGAGTGAAGACGCTGATTAACTCTTGCATAATGGGTTTGGACAGTATAGGGATGAGCATGAGTAGAAAGACGTGTGCAGCGGGGCCGCGGGAGGGGGGGAGGCATGCAGTCAGCAAGTTCAGAAGAGCAGTCAGCATGAAAATATCGATAGAAGATAGAAAGAGAGGCAACACTGCGGCGGAATTTAAGAGGTAGAAGACTATCAGTATGAGGAGGAGAGCTGATGAGACGAAGAGCCTTAGCCTCCACTCTGTCCAGAAGAGCTGTGTGAGTGGAGCCCCCCCACACATGAGATGCATACTCCATACGAGGGCGGACAAGGCCCCTGTATATGGAAAGCAACTGTGCAGGGGAGAAGAACTGGCGGAGACGGTACAGAACGCCCAGCCTCGAGGAAGCTGATTTAGTAAGAGATGAGATATGAAATTTCCAGTTGAGATTTTGAGTTAAGGATAGACCGAGGATGTTTAGTGTTGAGGAAGGTGATAGCTGGGTGTTGTCAAAGAATACGGGATAGTTGTTTGGAAGATTGTGTCGAGTGGATAGGTGGAGAAACTGTGTTTTTGAGGCGTTGAAGGACACCAGGTTCCTATTGCCCCAATCGGAAATAATAGTAAGGTCTGAGGCTAAGCGTTCTGCAGCCTCCAGCCTTGAGTCGTTAAGTTCCTGTAGGGTAGGTCTTCTATTAAATGAAGTTGAGTAATGCAGAGTGGAATCATCGGCGTAGGAATGGATAGGACAGTTCGTTTTGGAAAGAAGATCATCAATGAACAACAGAAAAAGAGTGGGAGATAGGACAGAACCCTGTGGGACACCACTGTTGATAGATTTAGGAGAAGAACAGTGACCGTCTACCACGGCAGAAATAGAACGGTCAGAAAGGAAACTGGAGATAAAGGTACAGAGAGAAGGCTATAACCCGTAGGAGGGTAGTTTGGAAAGCAAAGATTTGTGCCAGACCCTATCAAAAGCTTTTGATATGTCCAGCGCAATAGCAAAGGTTTCACTGAAACGGCTAAGAGAGGATGACCAAGAGTCAGTTAAGAAGGCTAGGAGATCACCAGTAGAACGCCCCTTGCGGAACCCATACTGGCGATCAGATAGAAGGTCAGAAGTGGAAAGGTACTTTTGAATCTTCCGGTTAAGGATTGATTCAAAAGCTTTAGATAGACAAGAAAGTAAAGCTATAGGACGGTAGTTTGAGGGATTGGAGCGGTCACACTTCTTAGGCACAGGCTGTATGAAGGCATACTTCCAGCAAGAAGGAAAGGTAGATGTTGACAGGCAGAGGCGAAAGAGTTTGACCAGGCAGGGTGACAGCACGGAGGCACAGTTTTTAAGGACAATAGGAGGCACTCCATCAGGTCCATAAGCCTTCTGAGGATTGAGGCCAGAGAGGGCATAGAAAGTATCATTTTGAAGAATCTTTATAACAGGCATAAAGGAGTCAGAGGGGGGATGAGTAGGAGGAATATGCCCAGAATCGTCCAGAGTGGAGTTTTTAGAGAAAGTTTGAGAGAAGAGTTCAGCCTTAGAGATAGATGAGACGGCAGTGTTGCCGTCAGGACTGAGGAGTGGAGGGAAAGATGAAGAAGTGAAGTTGGAGGAGATGTTTTTGGCTAGATGCCAGAAGTCACGGGAAGAGTTAGAGAAAGCAAGGTTTTGGCATTTTCTATTAATGAAAGAATTTTTGGTTAGTCGGAGAATAGATTTGACACGATTTCGGGCAGACATGTAAAGTTCATAATTAGCATTAATTTGAAGGCTCTGGTACCTTTTGTGAGCTGCCTCTCTATCATTGACAGCACGAGAACAAGTGTGATTAAACCAAGGCTTTTTAGCGTGAGGAGTAGAGAAAGAACGAGTAAAGTATGCCTCCATTCCAGAGACAATCACCTCTGTGATGCGCTGAGCACACAGAGGGGTCTCTATCCTGGAAGCAATAATCATTCCACGGGAAATCGGAAAAGTACATGAAGTCTTAGCCAGATGGTAGAAAATTCAGAAGAGTCAAGGTTGTGGGCACGAGAGCAAGTGACGTCGTTTCGCACGTAGGCGCAACATCCAGCTTTGGATTGAAATTTAGGATAGAGATAGTAGGAGGGAACAGAGTAGAGATTGCTGTCAGTAGCCTCAGAAACCTGTGTTTCGGTAAGGAAGAGAAGGTGAGGTTTAGAGGAGGAGAGATGATGTTCCACAGAATGAAAATTAGAGCGAAGACCGCGAATGTTGCAGAAATTGAGAAGAAAGAGGTTCGAGGAGTTATTAAGACACCTCTCGGGTCGGCAGCCAGAAGGGGAGTCCTCCCTGGGGGAACTGAATATATATATATATATATATATATATATATATATATATATATATATATATATATATATATATATATATATATATATATATGTCTGACCAGGGGAAGGAGTGGACAGACACACACACACACACAGAGAGAGAGAGAGAGAGAGAGAGAGAGAGAGAGAGAGAGAGAGAGAGAGAGAGAGAGAGAGAGAGAGAGAGAGAGAGAGAGAGAGAGAGAGAGAGAGAGAGAGAGAGAGAGAAACACAACAGAAATATAAAAACTATAAATAGACAGCCAAATAAATGTTGATGCGGAATAAATGTGCATAGAGATATAAAGCATGAGACATGTAGATAGAGGGATAGAGTGCGAAAGACAGACGAACAGATAAACGAATGGCAACGGCGGCGCTGGTGTAGATGTGCAACGCGTCTTTATGGTCAAGATTCGGGCGTGACGCGGCAGAATCATGCAACCCGAAAGTCAAGGTTAACGGGAAGGTCGGTAGGGAAGGAGGGGATGGGGGAGGGGCAGGAAATGGAACAGAGGATTAATGGGGAGGGAGGGTGAGAGAAGCTGGAAAGGGGGAGGTGGGGGGAGGGCAAGGGGAGAAGGAAAAATGTGTAGCGTAGGGCAGGGAGGGAAGGAGGAAGTAAGGGGCGGGGAATGGAAGGAGGTAAGGGAGGGTGGGACGAGACGGGAATGGAAAATGTGTAGTGTAGGGCAGGGAGGGAAGGATGGAGGAAGGGAGAATGTCTGCAGAGAAATGGGGACGTTCTGGGGACAAGCTCAAGCTCAAGGAAGGGATACCTAAGATCAGTGTTGTCCAAACTGGGATCCGCGTACCCCTGGGGGTACGCAGCATAGATCAAAGGGGTACGTGAAAAGACGATGAACACACACACACACACACACACACACACACACACACACACACACACACACACACACACACACAACATAAACTTCCTATGTTCCATGAAGGAAGAGGGGGAGGGGCGGGTACCTAGGAAGGACGCATAATGTACGTGTACCTAGATATAATATAATATAAATATAATATAATATAATTGAGTTTATTCAGCGATAGGAGGTACGTAACAGAAGGAGAAGGTAATAAAGGGTACAATAGGCGAAAAAGTTTGCACTGCCTTAGATGACTGGTAGGAGAGAAGGAGAGGTGGCGATGACGGGAATGTCACTGAGGAGCTTAACGAGGCATCGATGAGGAAGTTAAGAAAGGAGGAGATAGTAAGGCAATGGTGTGTGTGTGTGTGTGTGTGTGTGTGTGTGTGTGTGTGTGTGTGTGTGTGTGTGTGTGTGTGTGTGTGTGTGTGTGTGTGTGTGTGTGTGAGAGAGAGAGAGAGAGAGAGAGAGAGAGAGAGAGAGAGAGAGAGAGAGAGAGAGAGAGAGAGAGAGAGAGTGTGTGTACCAAGATAACAATTTTCGTGTCTTCAGCAAATTTAAAATAAAATTGTTGAGTCCGACATCGCCGACATCGATGCCACTGACAAATTATATGCCGAGAACGGAGCCATGAGGGACACCACTACTGACTGGCGCTCACTCCAAGGCAACCCGACTTCTTAAAAAAAATGGTGTAACATTAATCATCTTCCATTTAGTAAAAGCTATGCCATTCCGTAAGGACATATTGAATAAGGAAGTGAACATACTTTTTTTGCGTTGTTTAGAATATACATTGTCTGCTGCTGGACATTTATATTTTAAGTGATTGAATGCCCTTTAAAAATTCAATGGTAGCATTTCACAATTGGGCATAGTATGAACGTAAATTTCAAAATACTGTCGTCATCGCGGTGTTAGTGGTAGCTATACGGTCAAGCAAGTATTGAATACCTTTTTTTTTCATTTTTGCCAGTCACTACGTTTTCCACGTTGTCAATTAAAAGTTCATTCCCACTGATGATCTAGTTTTTGTAGTATAGGTATTTGAAGAAAGACCTGGGATTATTTTTACAATTGGCAATATCATACCAAACGTTTTCCCAATTTTTTACTCGTCGCTTGGCTTCATGATAAAATCTGCTATTTTCAGGCGAGTTTTCCACTTTCTCCTGCATAACCAACCAAAAAGACCAAGCAGCCAACAGGAGATAAAGTAAATATACAATCAGAGTTATCGCTTTTGTATTCAGGATTGCAATAATGCAACACACACACACACACACACACACACACGGCCCGGTAACTCAGGGGTAGAGCGTCTCGCTCACAACCAGAAGGACCGGGGTTCAATTCCCCGGCCGGGTGAAGATAAGTTGGGTTTATCTTCTTTCACGTGTAACCCCTGTTCACCTAGCAGTGAGTAGGTACGCGACGTCAGGCAAGGAGTTGTGACCTCGTTGTCGCGGTGTGTTGTGTGAGCGGTCTCAGTCCTACCCAAAGATCGGAACTACGAGCTCTGTGCTCTTCCGTAGGGGAACGGCTGGCTGTCTCCAGAGACCCGCAGCAGACCAAGAGGTGAATTACACACACACACACACACACACACACACCAGAACACACCACAAAAGAAACAGGCAGCTATACATTTTCAAATGCCCTCAAAACAAAACAATATAAAAACGAGAACGAGAACATTAGCCAAACACAAAAATGAGAATAAGAATAAACAAAACAAATGAATTCATGAATATAAACCAGTATGGCCAAAACACACCCAACGATGAATGGGTATTGTCCAAAAATAATGTTGTCCCACCTCCAGGATGCACACCACACACAAAACAGGCAGCTATACATTTTCAAATGCCCTCAAAACATAATGCAAACGAGGAACGACAGAACATTATGGAAACACCAATGAATAAGATCGTAAACACAAAAATGAATTCATGAATAAACCGATATGGCCAAACACACCCAACAGTGAATGGGTATCGGGTGTCAAATAATGTTGTTTCCCACCTCCAGGATGTGTGTGTGTGTGTGTGTGTGTGTGTGTGTGTGTGTGTGTGTGTGTGTGTGTGTGTGTGTGTGTGTGTGTGTGTGTGTGTGTGTGTGTGTGTGTGTAATTCACACGGCCTGATCACGGGGAGTTGACACGCGCAACAAGGGCCCTCCCGACATGAGCAAGCTCATGCTAAATAGTCGATCTATGGGTACTGCCAGGACCTCACACACCCTATCCCTCTTGCTCAAGGGGGGACAGCAACCACTCCCTTGTCAACGGAAAGAATCCGGCCTGAGCGGGGCTCGAACCGCCGCCTGTCAGGCCGTGAAGCCTGGCAGCGCAGCGCTCTAACCGATTGAGCTACCGGAGCGGTAGCTCCGTGTGTGTGTGTGTGTGTGTGTGTGTGTGTGTGTGTGTGTGTGTGTGTGTGTGTGTGTGTGTGTGTGTGCGCTTTGGATTGTACGTGTGTTCGTGTGTCCGTATTGCAGTGGTTACAGGCCCGTAATTTAGGCAGATTTTTTAGGGGGACTAGAGGGCATCATAGGTTAATGGGTGGGGGAGGGAAGGTGGCGAGCGAAGCGAGCATGCGCAGCTGGGTGATTTTTTTTCTTTAATCAAGCACTTTTAGGAAAACATTGGGGGGCTATAGCCCTCTTAGCCCCCCCAGAAATTACGGCTCACAATAGAGATCCCAGGGCTATTCCCGGGAGGTTTGGAGAAGGATGAGCAGTCCTCTTACTCTTGTGCCCCTGTCCACACAACAGTGAATGGATGCTGGTATTATAGTCGGGGATTGTATATTAGCCACCCAGGGTGGTGGTCCTGCACCACAATCTAAGAATAGCCTACATGTATTCCTAGACTGTGGTCCGGTACCGCTAAAGGTGAAAAACCGAAGGGTGAAAAAATATAAGCCTTCTGACCTGGGACATATTAGCCTGTAGTTCCGTCAAGGAAAATGAGGTAGATGGTATATGAATATGCATCTCTCTCTCTCTCTCTCTCTCTCTCTCTCCAATAATTCAAACCTATATATAAATAAGCAATGAAAATACACAAAACAATACAACCCAACCCAACACAAGACCATCCAAAACACGGCAACACATAAACAAGTATACATGGTACCAGCCGACAACATCACACTCAGTGACCCATACTGACAAAGTACTAACTCATGCTGACATCACATGCTTCCTGTTTATCCCTCCATCCTCTTGACTGCGATATGGCAGGTGGCAACAACATACTGTGCAGCTTGAGAGAGTGGAGGAGGAGGAGGAGGAAGGTGGAGGATTGCTGCAGGTGTGAGGAGCAAAAGGAATTAGACGGAGCATGGGAAACGACAAAAAAAGAAACCGGTGATGAAGGAGGAGGGATAAGAATGAGAGGGAACGGAAAGGAGGAGGGGCTCAAGAAAGAAAACAGAGAAGGAAGAAGTGAAGGAAAATAAGGAAGGAGGTGTACACGAAGAAGGGGAAAAAAGAAAAGAGGGGGGAAGGGGATAGGAAATGTAAGACAAGGGATTGATATGTACGCAAGGAAGCAACAAATACAAACGATCCACTTGCCTGTGCCTCATGGGAGGAAGGCGGATGGGAAGGGAGGGGGAAAGAAGGAAGTAGGGCAGGGGGTGGAGGGAAAACATGGAGGGCAACGAAAAAGTGTGCTGGTGGTCAGGGGGTCGAGGTGGGGAACACACAGCAGTCCCTCATCATGTGACCTTGGCGCAGATGTGTGTGTGTGTGTGTGTGTGTGTGTGTGTGTGTGACTACCAGAGAGAGAGAGAGAGAGAGAGAGACGGAGGGGGGGGGGGTCACTTAAAGAAATATTGCCTTCATTCACACTTGCGTTTTCTAGTCACGAGCCTACACACACACACACACACACACACACACACACACACACACAAACACACTCACCAAGCAGTCACCTTGGCTAACACTTTCTCCCTCGCCCTGCGCTTGATAAAACGGTGCTGCGTAATGCAAATATACACTCTCTCTCTCTCTCTCTCTCTCTTGCTTTTTAGTTGAGAGTGAAATCGACATTTTTAGCATTTCTAGAAAATATAATAATAATAATAATAATAATAATAATAATAATAATAATAATAATAATAATAATAATAATAATAATAATAACAATAGTAATATAACCATGAAGCGAAAATAAAATGGAGAAGGAAAATATGACGCCCATACATTTATCTATTGAGAGTAAGAAAAATTTGGCCACAACTGCGGTCCCTGGTGATATCTCAATTACAAGGAGGAGGAGGACAAAAAAGAAAAAAAGAAATAAAGAAAAGGAGGAAGAAAATACTACTACTACTACTACTACTACTACTACTAATAATAATAATAATAATAATAATAATAATAATAATAATAATAGTAATAGTAATAGTAATAATAATAACAATAATAATAATAATAATAATAATAATAATAATAATAATAATAATAATAATAATAATAATAATAATAATAATAATAATAATAATAATAATAATAATAATAATAATAATAATAATAATAATAATAATAATAATAATAATAATAATAATAATAATAATAATAATTAGAAAAGAAGACGAAAAGTAATAGTGGAAATAAGAAAGGAGAAAGAAAGAGTAAGACTGATGATGATGATGATAATAATAATAATAATAATAATAATAATAATAATAATAATAATAATAATAATAATAATAATAATAATAATAATAATAATAATAATAATAATAATAAAAATAATAAATAATTTTACGAAGGGGAAAAAGTAGTAGATGAAGAAGAAAAAGAAGAAGAAGAAGAAGAAAAGACCCCTAACAAATTCTGGACAATAAGAGGCTCTCGGTGTTGTATTATATGGAAGGAGCGAAATTTTCAAAACATGAAATAGAGCTAAGTGTGACAGATGGACAGGCAAAATGATGAATAAATAGACAGAGGAAAAATAATTAGTGAGAAAGAAAGGAAACTGTTAAGGAAGAACGTATTTCGATAATTCTGAGCCTCAAACCGAAAGTGACAGGTGTAATTCTCTCTCTCTCTCTCTCTCTCTCTCTCTCTCTCTCTCTCTCTCTCTCTCTCTCTCTCTCTCTCTCTCTCTCTCTCTCTCTCCTATAACACTGAATGTAAATATGTAAAGAAAACTAATATCATACAACTGTAGCTATAAATAAATGTTCAAAGGTTCAAATGTTCTCTCTCTCTCTCTCTCTCTCTCTCTCTCTCTCTCTCTCTCTCTCTCTCTCTCTCTCTCTCTCTCACACACACACACACACACAAACACACACACACATCTCGCGGCCACTCTCAAGGTCAGAACGTGGCTAAAAGATGATGGGCAAAGGAAGAGGAGGAGGAAGAGAAGGAGGAGGCGGTGAAGGAGGAGGAAGAGATGGAAGAGGAGTAAGAAAAGAGAAGAAAGGTGATGATGATGAGAAGGAGGATGAAATGAAGTAAGGGAACGGAATTAATTACTTGAAATAAATAATGAAAACACATGTATGGTAAGAGCTAAGTAGTATATCATGGTAAACATTACTGCTACTACTATTACTCTTACTTAATCTATTATCACCGCAACCACAACAATAATATCATTGTGACACGCGATGGAGAAGGAGGGACGGTGGAGTTAGTGGAAGCGGCGGGAGTGGGAGAGAGACACGGTGGGTGAATAGAAATTAAAATAGTATATGCAAGGAAGCAAACACACACACACACACACACACACACACACACACACACACACACACACACACACACACACACACACACACACACATGCAGACACGAGAATCTCAAGTTTAACAGGCTGCAGGTGGCTGAAGCTTGTCTCGCCAGGTGTGGAAGGGGGAGACTCAAACACCTGTTGATATTATTTTGGTTGTTGGAGGGCCGCCACCCCGCGTACAAGAGGCACGAGAGGCAGGTATGTTGGAAAGTCTGTGGGTAAAGGAGTATAAAGAGCAGCAGCATTGAGGAAGTAAGGACGCAATATTCAGATCAAAGACAAGTCAGTGCACAGCAGCGTTGGCAAGGGTAGTGGTGGTGATGATGGTGGCAGTAGGTTTTGATGGTGATGGACGGAAAGATATGTAGACAGGCATGTCACGGCGCCAGACACACACACACACACACTTGGGATGACGGGTCCAGCTCGTGATCAGGCCGTGGTAAATTAAACACACACACACACACACACACACACACACACACACACACACCAGTCACCGGCACAGAGCCTGCCAGCAACACGTAGTCGCGGCCACCACAGGTGTTCAGCGTGTGCTATTAACACTCTCTCTCTCTCTCTCTCTCTCTCTCTCTCTCTCTCTCTCTCTCTCTCTCTCTCTCTCTCTCTCTCTCTCTCTTAGGGGAAACATTTGTCTACACACACACACACACACACACACACACACACACACACACACCAGGGTAAATATTAATAGACTCGTATGAGCACTCGTAGCCTAAACTGCCCCCTAAAACACTGAAGAAGACGAATCCTTAACAGAATAGCCCCCTTAAACTCTGAAGAAGAATTTTTAACAACAAAGTTATTAAGCATCTATCATCTACTGACTTCTTCTCTGGTCACCAGTACGGATTCAGCAAGGAGAGTTCTACTGGTCATCTTCTTGCTTTCCTAACTGACTCCTGACCATTCTCTTTTGGCTGTTTCGATGAAACTTTTGCTGTTGCCTAAGACATCTCGAGAGCTTTTGATTGAGTCTATCACAAATCTTTACTTTCCAAACTACCCTGCTACGGATTTTATCCGTATCTTTGGACTTTCATGTCCAATATCCTTTCAGGGCGATCTATATCTGCTGTGGTAAACAGTCATTTTTCTACCCCTAAATCTCTATTCTATCTCCCATTTCTTTCCATTTTTCATTAATGATCTTTCCATAACAAACTGGTCTATCAACTCCTACGATAATGATTACTCCGTGTTATTAAATATCTTTTCAAAGACACTCGAAACAGGAATTACAAGAGTCTAGGCTGGACGATGCAGAACTCTTAACAGACACTGCTATAATTTCTGAATGAGGAAGGAGGAACTTGATGTCCTTCAGTTCCTCAAGAACTCAATTTCTCCGATTTATCCACTCAACACACACTTCCAGACACCTATCCCCTATTATTCGATAATATTCACTGTCCCCTTCTTCTACAGTAAACATTCTCGGTCTATCCTTAATTAACTCAAAATCTCAACTGGAAACCTCATCTCTCTTCACTTGTGTGTGTGTGTGTGTGTGTGTGTGTGTGTGTGTGTGTGTGTGTGTGTGTGTGTGTGTGTGTGTGTGTGTGTGAGTGAGTGTTGTGGATGGGGGGGAGCTCCTTGCACACAGCCCTTTTGGACAAAGAAGAGTCAAAGACTCTTTGACACTTCGTCTCATCAACTCTCCTCCTCTCATTGATAGTCCTCTACCTCTTAAATATCGCCACAGTGTTGTCTTTCAATCTTCTATCGATATTTTCACTATGACTGCTCTTCTGAACTTGCTAACTGCATGCCTCCACTCCTCCCGCGGCCCCGCTATTACTATCACTTACGTATCTGTCGGGCGTTTGTTTAAATCACAATATGAAGACAAAATGGGCAATACCTCATATACATTTTTCCTGAAACAAGCTTGTTCTCAACAAATGCTCTCTTTTATGAAGTGATCCACACACCCGTGGACATGAGGAAAGTTCGATAAATTATGTAGCCATGAATAATAAGATGAAACAGAATGTTGAATGACAAAGTTACTAGACGAGTGTTTAATGGTTTTGACCACTTTTAAGAAGTAGCAGAAGTAAAGATGAGAAAACATGGGAATATTGAAGGCATGCGAAGAAGGAACATTAGTCGAATCAATTGGCAACGGAGATACAGCGTGAAAATTATTCTATGCAAATCTGAAGGAGGGAAAATTACTTACTGAAAAGAGAGAGTAGGAATAGGACACAATATTGGAATAAATTTGAAAGTTTTAAGATGTTAGTGGTTGAGCAACATTTTCTAAAGTAGCTGAATATATGGTGTGCAGAAGTGGAAAGAAATGGAGTGCACGGTGAACATGATACAAAAGAAGCAGTTGAGAATATAAAAAAAAGAAAAAATACAACAGTTAACTTTGCCAAAGCAAAAGACAGGAAAGAATGTACAAAGTGTAAGGCATTGGTGAAAGGTTGGTTAGTGAAAGAAAAGAGAATGAACGAGGATATTGCCAAATGTCAGGAAACCAAAATAATACTTCTGGAAAGAAGGTAAAAGAGATGTATGGGGAGAAAAGAGTGATAGCTCAAAATAAACAGGAGCGATGAAGTGCTTTCTAGAAAGAATTATATAAAAGGGAAATGGAAAAGGCATATTTAATATGTGATAAATGACATTGCGGAAGCCAGTGCGCAAGGCAGAGCAGATGTGAAAAAGGTTAGGGAGTACTAATGATTTCTGGAATGACAGACAGGAGAAGTAATATAAAAGAAAAATGTTTGGGGCATTTATGTGATGCATGAGTGCGGAAGGCAGAGCAAAAGTGAAAAAATAAGTATGGGAGTAATAATGAATGTGGGGCAGTTATTTCCGCAGTGGGAAATGGAAAGGGGTGAAATGGAGCATGTACTAAAAGAGCTTATAAATAGGAAAGGCTTCTTGCATTGACCTTATAGCAACAGAAATTCTGAAATATGGGAGAGATGTAGTTGTAGTGTATGCTATGGGTGAGCAATGTAGCATGGATGATAGGTAAGGTATGGGATGTCAAGATGGGATGGAGAGAGTTATGACAATGTGTATTAGTGTTTTCGTATGGATAATGTAAACAAAGGGAGTGGAATAGAGAGTGGTTCAATGGGTGAAGCATGTGGTACTTTGATATGCTTTGGCCATGGCATAAGACTGCAAGAGAATGAATTTGTGAAGAATGTATGAAAGTAAGATTGAAAAGAATAGTGTCAAGGAGAGACCACCAATAAAATGAATTGACAGAGTGGATGAGTAATACGAACGTGTGTGTGTGTGTGTGTGTGTGTGTGTGTGTGTGTGTGTGTGTGTGTGTGTGTGTGTGTGTGTTGGCAGGCAAAGGACTGAATGATCGGAGAGGGAGTGATGATAATGGAAAACGGGAAACCCTTCTGCTGTGGCCACCTTAGGGGGCAGTTCCCGTGAGGGGGCAGAGCGTAGTGGATATGGATAGGTGCACAGTGGATAAAAATAAACTTGTATTTGTATCAAACAAAAACAAAGTTAACAAGGAAGTGACTCGAATATGAAACTGAAAAATAATATGCAATTATTTATTACCTTTTCTTGTTATTGTACGTTACAGTAGAAACATTGTCATCTATTACTAATATATACTATTATTATTACTCTAAAAACCTTGTGGAAGTATTTCACTATTACATAATACTATTACCGGATATCTGATACACACAAAAAACACATAACACACACACACACACACACACACACACACACACACACACACACACACACACACACACACACACACACACACACACATTTCTTGCCTATTGAGATAAGTGTGTGTTACTGGAAGCACGAGGAGAAAATCAAGACTTATTAGTAGTAATAATGGCGAAAAGTCTCCCGGCGTTATAAGCCCACCGTAAAAAAAAAAAGTAGGCGGCGGGGGGAGGAACAGGAGGAAACATGGAAACATGGACTAGCAGGCAGCAGAAAGCCTGTTGGCTCATTACAAAGCTTCCTGCTTTCAATGATTTAATCAATCCGTTAGCCATAGGGGTGGCTTGCAGGGAAGGATTAAAGCACTTGTGTACCTACTCTTGGATACGTTCAGTTCACTCGAGGAACAGGAGGAGGAGGAGAGGGAGGAGGCGAAGGAGGTGTAGTAATAATAGCTGTTGTGTTCGTAAGTGGTAAACTATAAACTTCACCCTTTTATACTTTAACCATAAAGGAAGGGAAGGTAACATTAAGCCGGTAAATAACACCTCTTAAACACACCCACACAAAATGCACAAGCAGGCACGCCAATGAGATGTCAGTCGGATCGATCTTCGCATCGCCTTGAGCTCAAAATCTTGAAGCACGGGAGTGAAAAATCGATGAGTGGACGGAGCTAATAGGTTGGATGGGAAGACTGGGGAAAAGAGGATTAGGAGAGGGGAAGATACGGGGTGCGAGGAGATAGAAGATAAAGTTTGGAGGAGAGTATATCTAGGGGAGGATAGAAGAAAGAATAGTTGAAAGCTGGAAAACAGGATCGTATTCAGAAGGAAGAGTTTGCAAGATCGACAGCAAGATGAAAATGAAATATGACGGAAGTGAAGATAAGAGGACGCAGTGAGGATGAGATTGAAGGCAGCTGAAAGAGGGAAGTGGCAGGATCAGAGGCGAGAGGAAGGGGAACGGGGGCCCTATAAGGAGCAGGATCTGAGCCAATGGGGAGGAGGCAGAGGGGCTGGATCCAATGCAAGAAGAGAAATGGGACAGTGGTTTTGCGAAAGACAAAGACTATCATCAAACAAATGTCAGCAACAAACATCAATAGTGACTACGAGAAAAAATAAGATGTACAGAGGATTTTTCTCACTTTTCGATGAACGAACAATAGTCACGATTGTTGATGAAACGATACAGGGAAGAAGAGGGACGATATAAGCAAAATATCAGAGCAGCTAGACAACCAACCCTTCCACTATGCTGCAACGGCCACGCGAAAATACATGGAGGGAGGAAAACAGGTATGTGTGTAAACAAGGCAGCGAGCGAGTGGTGGCTTCGCCTAAAAGTGGAGCGCCAGAACCTCGGTGATGCTATTCAAACGGAGAGGATGAGAGAAAATTAATGTATAACATGAAAAATTATAACAAGAAACAGCTGCTGCTTCTGAACAAGATCGGCGACCTTGCAACGCGGCATCCGCTGTGGCCTCGAGGTGGAGGGGAGTGACGGGTCGTGGAAGACAAACCAAGGCAAACCAAAAGCAAAGCAAGGAAGGTGGAATCATTAACACTGACTTATAAGATGATGACTAGACACTATTTGCTCTCTCTCTCTCTCTCTCTCTCTCTCTCTCTCTCTCTCTCTCTCTCTCTCTCTCTCTCTCTCTCTCTCTCTCTCTCTCTCTCTCTCTGTTACCTTGAAAGCCACTCATTAATTAGGGACTCACAACATGGCTTCCGTAACAAAAGATCCTGCCTATCAAACCTATTGACCTTTTATAACGACCTCTTCTCAGTTTATGACGTAACCAAATTATTGGACATAGTCTATCTTGATTTCCAGAAAGCGTTTGATAAAGTCACACATCATAAATTACTTTACAAATTATAGCAAATAGGTATTAACGGTCAAGTAAACCAATGGATCGCGAATTGGTTGAGCAACAGACAACAAAGAGTTGTGATTGACGGATTTAACTCAGAGTGGGCGCCGGTCACTAATGGCGTCCCCAGGGCTCGGTTCTTGGCCCAGTGCTCTTCATTATTTACATCAAAGATGTGGATGTTGGACTCAATAATCGCATTAGTAAATTTGCAGACGACACAAAGACTGGTAACTCGGTTCACACTGACGAAGACAGGCAAAGCCTCCTAGAGGATTTGCACAAAATTTCAGCTAGGTCGGATAGATGGGAGATGCCCTTTAACGTAGACAAGTGTTAGGTCCTTCAAGATGGAGCAAGGAATAAGAAGTTCGATTACGAAATGCGCGGCGTTAAACGCAAAAGCGTTCAATGCGTTAAGGACTTGGGGGTCAAAATCGTGTCAAACCTCAAATTCTCACATCAATGCATCGATGCAGCAAATAAAGCGAACAGAATGTTGGGCTTCATCAAAAGAAACTTTTTATTCAAGAATAAAGATGTAATACTTCCACTCTACAATAGTTTAGTCAGACCCCACTTGGAAAATGCGGTACAGTTATGGTCTCCCCACCATGCAAAGGACATTGCTAAATTAGGTGTTCAGCGTCGGGCAACAAAATTGATCCCTTCCTTGCGCAACAAATCCTACGAAGAAAGGCTATCCATCCTTAACATGTTCCCTCTTGAGAAACGTCGCCTCCGAGGAAAACTGATCGAATGTTTTAAAATACTTATTGGTTTCACGAATGTAGACAGATCAAAATTGTTTATGATTGATGACACTTTGCGTACAAGGAACAATGGCGTAAAACTCAAACGTAGACAAGTAAATTCAGACTGCACCAAATTTTTCTTCACCAACGCTGTAGTGCGAGAATGGAATGAGCTCCCACCTTCAGTGATCCAGTGTAACACGATTGACTCCTTTAAAAACAAGCTCGACCGTCACTTCCTTCAACTTAATATTAACTAGAGTTGAAATGCAACGTTTTGGAGCCATCTGATTAATGTAGAATCACTTAGGTTTAAGGACAGACCACCTAGTCTGGACCATGAGGTCTGTGTGGTCTGATTTTCTATGTAAATCTCTCTCTCTCTCTCTCTCTCTCTCTTAAACAATTACTTTTTCTCGGTGTTAAATACTAACAGTCTTCCGACCACTACCACCAACATCAGTACTAATGTAAATCTCGAGCATGCATTGCCTAACTTTGAAATAACAACCGATAAAGTCCTTAAAGCTTTCCAATCACTTAAAACAAATAAAAGTCCCGGACCTGACAATTTATAAGTGTCTTCTACCGTGAGAACGATTGTCCAGTGATGGGCTTTACGGAGACGGCTGTCGGTAGTTGCGGGGGGAGGTGCTTCAGTTTGTTTGTTAGTCCTCTTTTCAAACTATTTTTTTACCTGCTTGACAAGACACCCTGGTGCAGAGAGGAGGGGAAAGGGCAAGTAAAGGAAAGTCATGTCGCAAGGCTTCAAGCTTGACCCCCCCCCCCCCCAATATTCATGGTGTGATGTGCAAGATTAATGCTTTCGCACCTAACTCCTTCATTAGGAGCAATAATAGTCAAGTTGCCGACTCGTCAGCCATCCACTGCTTGCACGGCCCACACCTTGGCTTTATTATTGCATCAAATGATGGACGTACGAACCGCAAATATCAATATCGTTATGGAGCAACATTACTCGCAAAACAAGATAGCTTTTTTGTACTGCAATACTCATAGTCTCCCTTGCAATACTCGCTGTTGTATAAAAGCTATTGCTTTACGAAGAATAATCGGTAAGGTAAAATGAAACTTTGCTCTCACAACACATTTTCGTAACATTCGCTGTCTTCTGAGCGAGATGATTGATTTGATTGTCTCCATGACACACGCCGCCACATGCCGCGCGTCTCCTGCGGTTGACGTCCTTGTGTGTGTGTGTGTGTGTGTGTGTGTGTGTTCATCATATTATGCCCATCAACGTGTAATTGACGAACGGGAGAGCTTACAGTAAATGAAATGTAAAAACTTCCTCAAAAACGAATCCTGAAGTCGGCTGGTTACAAAATAATGACGTGTGTAGTCTTTAATTCGAGGCAGGCTCCTCCACGCAGGTTACCTACTGGACATCCCAGGGTATTGATCGTTTGGATGTTGGCAATCACGCCCCTTGGCGATGTACTTCAGGTTTCATTATAAAATCTGCACTCAAGGTGTTCATTGAAAAACTTTATATCTGTTTGAATAACGTTGTAAAAGCAAGTTTTTAGACCAAATCACACCTTAGGCTCATCCGAGTTTGAAACTGCTCCGACAACGAACATCTTCCCGGTAACGCGACAAATGCCCCGCTTTTAAAACTCTAACTAATGGATTTTATAGAACTTTAAACATGTCCAGAACGCAAGAATGCTGTAAAAAGTCTGTCTTCAGAAAGTAATGGACATAAGAATATCAATATACAACTATATACAAGTGAAGCCTAACGTTTCCCTCAAGTTGATCTATTCCTCAAAAGTGTCAACTACAACTTGCACGGCGGCACAAGACAGCTATGGTTGAAAGTAATTATTGCACCTCATTCACTTTGGCGTCCGTGGTGTGCAGTACTCTCGTTATTCTGCAGCACACTCTCCGTACCTCTCGTTGGGTGGCTAAGCATGGGTCCCGGCTCCAGGGACCGTGTGTAAGCTGACAGACACAACACACTGCGGGTCGAGGGACAGGCGATGGCGAGTAGCAATCTTGCACCCTGTGTATTTTGGCGACAATGAATACACACTAAATGAAAGGCACAGCGCCAGCCATCACCTTAAAATTATAATAATAATAATAATAATAATAATAATAATAATAATAATAATAATAATAATAATAATAAAGATAATAATAATAATAATAATAATAATAATAATAATAATAATAATAATAATAATAATAATAATAATAATAATAATAATGATACAATGCACATAGTAGATTATAATATTTGACACACTTGTTATGCCTTAACGATGTCGATAAGGCAGGTAATAAGACACGCGAGACGATTAAGGTGCCTGTCGCTCCAATAAGCATGGAGTGACGGGCTGGCCGTCCAGGGGAAGACTCGCCTAAAAATACAAACCTTCCCAAATACGGCGAGAGAGAGATGACGAAACACCCAGCGAGCATGGCCCCAGAGAGCGAACCAAACCTTGGGGCGAATTGTCGGCTGTCATGTGATTGTCTTTTAATGTACTGTATGTTTGCTTGTTTGTCTGTCCCAGTAATGTACTCATGAGTCTGCCACTGAACACCATCACCTCACCGCCGCCCGATCTCAGTCATTCGTCCTTCTGTCACCCCCTTGCCAAGTCAGTCAGCCAGTCAGCAAATCAGTGTCTAAACATAGCCACCTCCTAATGACTTACAATAGCGATTTACTTGGTTAATGTCAACTCTACTTGGCCAAATCAATGTGTCAAAACCGTGCTATTTATCTCCGCATAACAGATACAATGATTTATTTATCAGGTAAATATTATTTACCCATGAATTTATAAGTTTACCTTTTCGCCAATCCATTAATTAATTTGTTGAGTGAAATTACTCCGACAGACTGACAGCTCAGCATAATGAACCTCCCACTTTACCTTCGAGAGGGAGGTTCAACAGCTGCACACCATCTGCACCTGGCTTTACCTTACCACCGTCTGCACACCTACATGCTCTCGAGACTCATGGGTGTTTCACCACCACCTCGAGATGTTGTGAACAACACTATTGCCTTATTATCGTACAGATAAAAGAGTCAAACCAATACTGAAATTAGCATCATTACCACCATTTCCACCATCACTCCATGTGCTCACCACAACCACTACTACTAACACTTCCATCGGAGACACCGTCGCTACTGTCAGGACATGTCACCAAGCTGGGTCGTCAGAGTGCATTGGCACTGTCCTTGCAAAAGGTCCCTTACCTCTCCGTTGTGTAACATCTCTCTCTCTCTCTCTCTCTCTCTCTCTCTCTCTCTCTCTCTCCCTCTCTCCCCCCCCCCCCCCCATCGTCAGGTTATCGCATTTCCTTGCCCTCCCAGCACGTTCCTTCCCCTTTCCTTACTCGAGACAAGAAAACTCACGGTCTAAGGTGAAGTACTGATGATCTACGGCACGGGTCGTCTCAACATACCTTGCAGGTCAGAAATCACCCCTCCACTACCACCACCACTACCACCCTCCGCTGCGACCACCGCCACCACAATTATGATCATCAGCACGCAACCTCATTCAACAACACTATGATCATCACCATTACCACGACTACCCGCACCAAAAATAACACCAATTTGATGAAGAGACCACCACCTAGCACACCACTACCACCACCACTATGACCAGTACTATCACGACCACTGCGAGTCTGCGACTTCCACCCACACTGCAACTGCTGTCATTATTTACACCACCAGTGCAACACAGACCCATCCCCACTATCACCACCACCAACAACACTACCAATGCTGCCATTAATACCAATGCAACATGTAACTATCACCACCACCACAGGCACCATTACTACTACCACTACTTATGCTACTAATATGAACGCAACACTAAACCACCGCATCCACCACCACTACAACTATTACTAATGCAACACAGAACTACCCACTCTACCATCACTGTTGCTGCCACCACCACCACAACCACCACGATAATTATGAACAACACTATTTTTAGCCCTGCAACCGCTGCCAACGGATCGGGTTAGAAGATAGCACCACCACCATCACACCCCCACCCCCAACCACAACAAGCTCTCCCGCCGCAACTGGTAACCATCTCAACAAGCATATCAACAATGTAAAACAATTACTAATCTCTGTCACGTCACCTCTTTCCTTGATCGCTTCTGTCCCTCAGCACTTCTTCCCCTCCCTCTTCAACCAACCCCTCAAGGCAACCCCCAACACTATTACTCTACTCGGCCACCTCCCTTCCATCCATTTTTCCATCTGATTGTCGCCATTACTAGAATCACAACATCTACAACCGCCAGTTCTTCCTCCACTAATCACTCTTTTGCCATTACGAGTACCCCAACACCCCTCCTCTCGATCTCCCCTCTTGCCCTCCAATCTTCTATCTGCTTGTTTACCAGCAGCACCACAATAACCGCCACTACCAGAAGCACCAGCACCACAAATACAATGGATAGTCATAATAACACAACAATATTCAACATGGGAAATTGAGTAAAAATAATCTCACTTTTACATCCCGTGTCGGTATGGAAGGTTCGGCACACACGTATGCAAACACACACACACACACACACACACACACACACACACACACACACACACACATACAAGATTACTATGGAAGCTGGAAAATAAAGGAGGCTTGAAAGGGAAAATGAAGAACTGGATGGAAAGTTACTTAAGGAGAAGAGAGATGAGAAAAGTGGTAAAGAACATGAAATCGGAATGGAGAATTGTAGATAGTGGAGTGCCTCAAGGATCGGTATTGGCACCAATACTTTTCCTGGTATATATAAATGATATGCCAGATAAAGTAAGCAGTTATATGAGCCTGTTTGCAGACGATGCGAAACTGCTGAGACATATAAGAAACAGTAAAGACTGTGAAATTCTGCAAGAGGACCTGAATAAGATTTGGGACTGGAGTATGAAATGGGAGATGGAGTTCAGTGTGAAGAAATGTCATGTAATGGAAATGGGAAAGAGTGAAGGGAGACCAAAATGGACATATAGAATGGGAGATGGAGAAATATTGAAAAGTTCAAGAAGAGAGAGATCTGGGAGTGACAAAACAGGATAATCAACAGCCTGAGAATCATGTCAATAGGATATTCGGTGATACGTATAGAATGGTAAGAAATATAGGAATAGCATTCCACTACATGGATAAGGATATGATGAAAAAGATAATAACTACTATGATTAGACCAAAATTGGAATATGCTGAAACGGTGTGGTCTTCCCATAAGAGGAAACACTTAAAAAAACTAGAAAGAATACAAAGGATGGCAACGAAAATGGTTTCAGAACTGGAGGGATTGTCATATGAAGAAAGGTTAAAGGAAATGGACCTGCCAACACTGGAACAAAGAAGAGAAATGGGAGACCTAATACAAATTTATAAACTATTGATTAAAATGGAGGAAATAGACAATGAGGAGTTACTACTAAGAGATGGATGAAACGTCAGCAACACGCGAGGGCACAGTAAAAAGCTGAGGAAGGGAAGATACTTGAGAGACATAAAGAAATATAGCTTCCCGCAAAGAAACATAGAGGTTTGGAACAGACTCAGGGTGCGTCCACACTGGCGATTTGTTGCCTACAGACAAGTTGAAAGCACTGTTGGAAACACCACAGCCGACATCTGGATACATATCGACAACAATGTTTGGAGATATGTTTGTCACAATGTTGGGCAACATGTTAGCATTAAAAGGCAACTTGGTGAGGCCGTCCACACTAGATCTTTGCAGACTGACGGCCGTCGCTGTTGGTGTGGGTCTGTGTGTGTCTGCCCACATATCTCCACAACATTACCTCGTTCACACTAGGGCTACCAACATATCGCCCAATAGTTTTACCAACATGTCTTCAACAATTTGTTGTTGAACGACTTAATAACTTGTTATCCAACATATTCGTTTCGATGCTGCAAACATGTTTTGTCGCCATTGTGGACGCACCTTAAGTGAGGATGTAGTATCGCCGAAGGGTGTGCACAACTTTAAGCGAAAGCTGGACAAATACAGATATGGAGACGGGACCACACGAGCGTAAGCCCAGGCCCTGTAAAACTACAAATAGGTAAATACAACTAGGTAAATACACCTGATGCCATATTTCACTCTGCAATGAATGGTATATGAAGGTGGTTTTATCTGTTTCCTCTTGCCCCATAGCACAATCTCTCTCTCTCTCTCTCTCTCTCTCTCTCTCTCTCTCTCTCTCTCTCTCTCTCTCTCTCTCTTACACACACACACACACACACACACACACACACACACACAGACACAGACACAGACACACACACACACAGACACACATACTCTCTCTCTCTCTCTCTCTCTCTCTCTCTCTCTCTCTCTCTCTCTCTCTCTCTCTCTCTCTCTCTCTCTCTCTCTCTCTCTCTCTCTCTCTCTCTCACACACACACACACACACACACACACACACACACACACACACACACACACACTGTCAAGAAAACATCACAAACATTTTCCCAAGCATCGCCACCGAGGAAGAGTTAGTGTCAGTATAAAATAAATAACAACCAAATAAATCGTGCGCAATAAAATACTTTTCAGAGGAAGAAAAACTTTCTGATAACTAAAAACGTCCAGAAAATACGACATGGAAAAATTCCTGAATGACGATTTACTTAAACAATGTTGTTGTTGTTGTTTCACTGCTCCTCTGGTTCCGATTAATTTACTAGGACATACTACAGAACGCTAAAGTGTGCTGAGAGAGAGAGAGAGAGAGAGAGAGAGAGAGTGTGTGTGTGTAATTCACCACGGCCTGATCACGAGTTAGACTTGCTTTTTGCCAGCAGGTACCCTCACGACGTGGGCAAGTGCTCATTATTGTCGATCTCTGGGTACTGCCAGGACCTCACACACCCAATCCCCCTTGCTCAACGGGGGACAGTAACCACTCCTAGTCAACGGAAAGAATCCGGCCTGAGCGGGGTTCGAACCGCCGCCTGTTTGGCCTTGCAGCGCGGCGCTCTAACCGATTGAGCTACCGTTGTGTGTGTGATTTCTATCCTTATACGAGACGCTCACAACGCGTCTTCGCAGGTTTTTATATTGACTAGGTTTTTCGGTGATTTTTTTTTTTTTTTTTTTTTTCGTCGTTGCCTGTTGCGCCGGTAGGCATCTTCCTGGTGGGGCCTGATGGTCGGCCCAAAGCTTCTTCCAGGTGGGGCCTGATGGTCGGCCCAGCCCGTTCTGGCGCAGGCGAGTGTTTATAGTGGCGCCATCTTGCATCTGTTGTGAACCATGCAGGTGAGGCGTCCAGCAGTGCATGGCAAACATGACAACAGTCAACACTAGTTTGATCATGACGCTACCAGTGATACAGAAGCTTGTCTCCGTGTGAGGTGACTGGTGATGTTCTGCGATATCCTTGGCATTACAATACAACGTTGATGAAGTACACACACACAGACCAACAAGCATCCGTATTTGATGCATTCACCAATCCAAGGACATAGTGCAGTCTGACGCTACTTCCATCTCAATGTGCCCCTTATACCGCCTTTTCCTTTCGGTAAGATTGAACTCACAAACCTGACTATGTTTCATATGCAGACCACAATGAGTACCCGCTTTACCCAGTATCTCAGTTGACCAGAAAACATTGAATTTATTTTCCACTTTGCACCAATTATTGACCTTATACTTCTCCAAATCAGAGGTCGGCAACCCATAATTCGAAATGAGCCAGTTTCTTCAAACTCAGCAGGAAAGCAGTGCTGTTGGAGCCGCAGTTTAAAATTTGAATGGAAATTACGAAACATTAAAATTTTCCTCCTTCAAAGGAGCTGCCTTGTACAGGCCTACCGGCCTCTTGCAGACTCCTACGTTCTTATGTTCTTAAATGCGTTAAATAACATATCCACAGACAAGATAATAAAATACACTATAATAATAACAATGATAATAATCATAATAATAACAATAGTAGTAATAATAAAAATAATAATAATAATAATAATAATAATAATAATAATAATAATAATAATAATAATAATAATAATAATAATAATAATGATAACAACAACAATTAGGATTGCATCTGTCATAAAATAAACTATTATATATATGAAACTACTCTTTTAACTTAATATGTCAGTAACTTATTGTCAATCCTGTATAGTTTGTTACCACGACTGAATAAATATAATATGCTTTCAAACAACATGCTAAATGTAATTAATATATTCTGTCATTATGGTGGTTAGCCTTCTGCTCCTGAGTTCGTTTGGAGAATGTCGGGAGGGCATGCTCTCATTTTTTTACGATAATCTAGACATTTTAAATTAGGTGGCAGGAGCCGCACATGTCTCTTGAAAGAGCCGCATGCGGCTCCGGAGTCGCAGGTTGCCGATCGCTGTCCCAAATGAACCGCGTTCATATTCTTAAAGGTTATCAGGTGGCCTTTTATTGTCAACTTAAAAATATACTTGTCTATTTACAGTACTACCTTTCCTCAAATTTTTTCTTAAGTACTAATACTCGTGGTTGGACGAGCTGGTTTCTCGAGAATTTTGGCAGAAATCTAAGGGCAGCTGCATTTCATGTGAAACCCTGCGGAATTCTAGTAAAATCTGTGCTACCAGCAGGTCGGTTTTCTCTTTAACTCGGCAAGTTGTGGTCATAATAATAATAAAGATAATAACAAAAATCATCATCATCATCATCATCATCATAATAATAATAATAATAATAATAATAATAATAATAATAATAAATTAATAATAAGGCCCGGTAGGTAGCCACTTGTGAGTTCCAATACCCCAATAAGTTCCACGAAGATACAGAAGCTATAGTGTACATACACACACATATATTATATATATATATATATATATATATATATATATATATATATATATATATATATATATATATATATATATAGATATATATATATATATATATATATATATATATATATATATATATAATATATATAATATATATATATATATATATATATATATATATATATATATTATATATATATATATATATATATATATATATAGGTAGGCAGTGTGAACTGGTAGCGTATGCTGGGCTCACATTCACCGCGTGATGGACGACATGGGTTCGAATCCCCACGCTGCCACTCAGATTTTCAGTCACCGCCAGTGGCTTAAAACTACCCACATGCTGTCTGAAGATCACCCATCAACCCGGACTCTAGAGCAGTGTTTCTTAAAGTGTGGTCCGCGGACCCCCAGGGGTCCGTGGAGATATTCAAGAGGTGCTGGGATAATTTTTTTAATATCGATTTCAGTCAAATTTTCGGCAAAACGTCACAAATTCCTATTTTGTAGCACCAAATCCTGACCCAAATCTGGCTTTTTTACAGTGGCTAAGTCACATTGGGATGGAAGTAATTTAATATAATAAAATTATAATAATAAAGGTC